>NC_053025.1:591048471-591173936 GCF_003073215.2 Triticum urartu
TAAATCAGGGCACGGGAGGACCACATTCGGCAATTGTTCATGAAATAGTAGCTCGTAGGACTAGCTTCAATTTCTGTAATTTTGTTCATGAGCATAGGAGTCATAATTTTGAGGCTCATAATCTCGGTTCCTCATGACCCAGACCGTGTACCTATGAACATTACTATCCAATAAAGTGGCGAGATTTCTCAAAAAAAAAGATGAGTTCACGCTCTAAATAAGATGACATTTGTGTCATCAATCATGCGATAGGGATGGTGTGAGAGTTGTGTGAGAGAAAAATAGACAAAAAATATAACCGTTGGCTTTTCACTTAAAATTGTTTGTCATCAGAAATGATGAAATCAGGGGCTCAGACTCCGGTGGCTAAGATGACATGTCCTTAACATCCAAATTACCTCAAATTTCACATGTGACTTTCTTTCCCGCTCTGCGGCCAGGACAAAGTACTTCCTTCCCATGATCTCCGCCGGCGAGGCCGTGGATTCATTTCCACTCTGCCTGCCACTCTGATGGCTGATGGCGGGGATGGGAGTCCTGGTGCCTTGGCTTCAACTAATAGACAGATTAGAAGTTTTGTCCTCGTAAGGGTAACATTCGGTTGGATGATGCCGCTCCTTTTTCGAGTCGGGACGGAGTCGATGAAGCTCTATTGTTGATTCATGTCGGCTACTTGGTGCAGCGAGGTTAGAATTTCAAATCGTGTGTACGTGATGGTGAGAACAGGTGTCAGGTTATTCAGATCCATTCAAGGGTTCAATGAAGACGACTGTGGCTCCGGGGCGCTAGTCTTTGGAGCATGTCCATGAGGACTTTCGGTTGTCATCGACAAGGTCAGGTCGGCTTGGATATAGGAGCAAGGACAGTGGTGTGTCGACTGCTTATTTTGACAGTGGTAGTGGCTGTTCGATCATCCAGAGATCTCGATTGATACTATTATGGTTGGGGTCCTTTGTTATTCTGATGAACATTTATAATAGATTTGAATGCTTTTCGAAAAAAATAGCCGCAGTTCATAAACTTTTCTAATAGGAAGGAGCCCCATAAAAATTTAATTGATGTAGAAGCGAATATTACATACCGAACTTATAGAATTTTCGGCAAGGACACACCAGTCGTCTACAAGCCAATTCTCAAAATGAATTTTTTAATTGGTTGACAACTTGACATGAGTATTTACATTTACATACTTTAATTTAGGGGAAATAGCAGGCGGAAGGCGTAGGGGCACGCTGCACCTTTGTCTGCGACCCCGCGTGTGTAACCTACTTCCGAGCCAACCGGTTTTGGAAACCTTCTACAAGGTTCTGAACTGGTTTCTTGGGTTTCCCGATTTTCTTTCAGTTTTTACTCTTTATTTTCTCTTTTTTGGTTTTTTTTCCTGTTTCTGTTTTTTCTTCCCTCTTACTTTTTTTATTTTCAAATTTATGTTTATTTACTTCTTTGGAAATTCAAAAAACACTTGTAGTTTTTTAAAGTTGTTCAAAATTTCATAAAATGTTCCTGTTTTCAGAATATGTCCCTGAATTTTAAAAGTTCAGGAATTTCAGAAGATGTTTCTTTAAACAAAACTAGTTCACATTTTTTTAATGTTGCCGTATTAAAAAAATCTCACCAATTTTAAAAAACTGATCACATTTTATCAAAATGTCCAAGAATTTTAAAAAATCGTATTTTACAATAATTTCTCATAATTTTCTTAAATATTCGTGTATAAGTTTTGTTAAAAATTCAATGAATTTCCTTTTTAAAAATGTTTTACAATTTAAATAATATTCACAGTCCTCAAAGTATTTTTATTTTATTAAAAATTGTTCACATTTTTGAGAAATGTTCCCGTTTTCAATTTCTTTGCACAAGTTCAAAATGGTCATGTTTTAAAAATATGTTCTGGAATATTTTCTGTAACTGTTCAGAATATAAAACAGTGTTCTTTTTAAAAAAATTGGTCACAAAATTCAACAAATTATCTTGTTTTCAAAAATTGTTTGAGAATTTTAAAAAATAGTCACGGTTTTTTAAAGATATTTCCCGTTTCAAAAATGATTCACAAATTTTAAAAAGTATCGCGTTTTCCAAAAAACAAAGGTCGCTAGGGTTGCTACAGTCTAAACTCGAGCGGCGTAGAGGCAATCACCTATGTAAGTTTGCTCCGCATTCCGCAACATTCCACAGCGAGCCACACATAGCGAGTCCCTGGAAATAGTTCCCTCCAATAAAAAAAAGACTGGCCGAAAAGAAATTCTCTCCCCTAAAAACAATTCTTTTATATATTATTGCATGTAGAAGAGCAAAGAGAAGGCGCTTACTAAAACAATCAAGGCACTCTCCGCATGGAACTGCCATCACTCCCAAGAAACTATGAATTTTCCAAAGAAGGGACAAATTAAATGAAAATGTTGAACGGAGGTTGTGCTCCATGGAGGTCGAATTTGAAAATTTTGAAATTCATACTTTCACATTTTATTTTATTTTAGGAAAAAATATAGGTACACCAAAAGACATAATGTACATTTTGGAAATTCTTATCATGAAAATAGATTAAAATGACAGTTGGAGAATTAGAAACAAATATGTGGCTTTTCAGCGTGCGCGCACACACACTGTTCATTCTCAAAGTTCACGACAATTTTTTTATACAGCTCGCAATTCAAGGTATTTCTTCGTGAAATTTTACATCCATATGCATTACATCCTTTGTATGCCTCTATATGTTTTTTCTGAAATTTGGAAAATAATAGCGTGCTACAACAAAAATAGCGCCGACCTCAAAATATGCTATTAGCGTGCCATATCACGCTATAGCATGCTATTAGCGAGACGTTGCACATTGATATATTTAGTGAGGCAATTCTTAAAACGCTATAGCGCTGATTTTTAGTGGAATTTTATGAAACTGAAAGTTTGGATTTTTAAAAAAAATTCAGTCTCTGTGGAGCTCCGCTTCAAAGCGCATTAGTCAAATCGGACGGGCTTTATATATATGATGCTCCTCAGTCCTCCCCCTTGCTTGCTAGCTCTTGCCTCGTCGCCATGGACATGTTCCGAACAAAACTTGTCGCCGTTCCCTTTCTTGCGCCAGTGGTATTTTGACCAGTACTACAGTTTGAGACGACATCGGTGGGTACGGCCAGCTGACACGGCACTGACCTGACGCAGGGGAAATAGCACAGAAACTGCATCTCTCTCCAAGTTGACCGGCATGTGTACAGTGTGTACGAGCAATGAAACTACGCAATCGATGACGCCATGTATTCTCCACGTTTTTTAGGTGAGTACGTCGTCTCTCCATCTAATTAAGAGCATTTTTTTACATTAAAAAAATAAATTAAGAGCGTTTTTCTCTCAATCTTAACTCCTCAATCTTAGAAACACCTCCTCACATTCAACTACACTACTCCCTCCGTCACGGTTTAGAAGGCGTGCTTGGAAATTCTCTAGAACCTAGGTGGTTATCTATTGGTTATGGGATGGGCTAAAAAATAGTATTCACACTACGCATGCATATAGAAATAGTATATTGGAGTACTAATTAGCTACTAGAAATAAATGCAATACGCCTTAAATCTTGTCTATTATGGAAACGCACGCAAATTTAACGGTGTCTTCTAAATCGTGACGGAGGTAGTAATTTTAAGAAGTTCAAACAATTTAGCACCTCCTCTTCAAATTTTGGTAAGTTCACCTTTTTAGCACCCAAATTTGTCCTCGTCCAAAATTGAACTCCCAGACACAAATTTGCACAAACTAGTCTTGTCAAACACTATTTGAAACACAGTTAACATAACTTAGTTGATAGTTATACATAAGATTGCCACATTGAGCGTAAATGTGCTCAAACAAACCTACATAACGACTTGATTAACCTAGATTGGCATTTACACAACTAAAAGGTACTCTAATCCTCGTCCGAAATCAAGGTACTCTAATCTGCTGGTCGAAAATATATGGTGGGCTGACATAGAAGGTACTAAAAAGTATTAAGTGCACTCCCATGAACAGATGTTTAGATATAGCATCAGTGCAGTATATATTTGTGTATATCTAAAAGAACCTTTATTTAATATCTTTTTTGAGAGAAAAGCTATGAGTAGGGCTGGAATTCGAGCCGAGTCAAGCCAGCTCGGCTCGACTCGCTAGAGCTCGTGTCGCTAACGAGCTAGCTCGACTCGACTCGTTATTATAACGAGCTCAGATCCAAGATTGGCTCGACTCGTTTAACTTGCGAGTTGGCTCGTTTAGCTTGTTAAGCTCGTTAAAAATATGAACATAAAATCATCAAATATTATGAAAATGATTATGTATATATTAAACATATATATCACTAAACAATATCAATTTTCTTGTAACACATGAGTCTCCTAGGTGGCTGGGCCTTCAACGGCCAACCCTTGTGTTGTGCGCATGGGACATAGGGTGCTGAGTGGCTGATCTTTTTTTGTATTGGGAGTGGCTGATCTTTTGTACCGAGCCTAACGAGTTACACGAGTACTCGTGAGATTGGCTCATTTAACTTGGTCTATTAACGATCTTAAACTAAAGGTCGGCTTGACTCGTTATTCTTCAAGTTTGAGTCGATTCGAGCTGAGTCACGAGCTACTCGTTTAGCTCACGAGCTTCGAGCTTTTTTCCAGCCCTAGTTATGAGATATCTTGGTTTCGGCACTATGATTTGTATCTTGTATATAGATTGATAATATGGTTGCTCTCACTTTCATTATTAAATAGATTCTAAATTAGATTATTACCTATGAAACTATGATATGATAAAAGCATTGGGAGTGATCTTGTATTAGGTTGGTCACAATGAGAAGTATATATTAGTGTATAATACTACCTCCACAATATATAGTATCATACTTTGATTTCATATTGACATCATTTATTGTCATGCATGACATGTACTAGTACATCATGTAATATTGGTACGGTATTACATCACGATACTCAATCCTCTCTCACCTTATTTAATTATGTGACACCTTAACAAAAAAATGTCTAGTTAATTAACATGTATGATAATCTTTTTCCTCAAAAAAACATGTATGATAATCTTATTGTGACCAGCCTCACAATACGTGTGCTGATTAAACTCTCGTCAAGATTAGTACCAATATTTATTGTGCAACTGGCCAACTACAAGATGTAGATGCCAAAGTTTAGGGACAAATTCAATGATTGATCTGCCAGGAAACAATATATTGTGCGTAGGTACGTACATCGGGCTTGAAAGTTTACACAACAGACAATTATATTAGAGGATAGCTGAGACGTATGCGACAGTGAGAGGGCGGCTTAAAGTACAGTCATATACGGAGTTAGTACCTCTAAAAGGTTTTCTCCTCCCCACAAGAGAGTCCTACGCATCTTGGGTTTTCTCATCTCCGATCCGTGCCGTCATTGATCTGCCTCGTCTCCTGTGCTTTCAGGCAGGGGCGGAGCTATGTGCAAGTAAAACTGTGCCATGGCCCGCTCTGTCCAGTCTGAAATCAGTGAGGTGTTAGAATAAATTGAGCCATATGAGAAAAATAATTTAGGTTTCCTATAGGCCGGCCCGCCCAACTTTCCATCTGTAGCTCCGCTACTGCTTTCAGGGCCATGAAGGCATGATGAATCCCGGGCCTTGTCAATGAAAAGGCTCCAACTTCGGTTTTTAAAATCTATTTATGATTTTGTGTCCTTCGGGAAGGTGAGGCGGCGGTGGACATCTTGATGAAATAAGTTCCACCCTGCCTTGCCCCTAGCATGACGGTGCCTCTCGCGTCATTGAAAGATGTGTGGAGGTGTGTCTCCGACAAATTTTGCAGGTTTATGTCGGTCTTTGTCTTCGGTGGATCCACATGGACCAGTTTTTGTTCGTCTGTGTTCTTGTGTCTATGTATGATATTTCCTATCTATGTTTCTCTTCGTAGGCGATGATTACTGTTCTGGTGTGCTGGTTCTTAGGAGTCTTAGCACGACGACTTTCTGACTATCCATAACAACAAGGTTTGCGCGGCTCCTATGAGAAAGGGAAGATGACGGGGCGTGCCTTCAGCTATCTCATCTGTGTGTAGTCGTCATTAGGTGATCTATGGATATGAATTTAATTTTTTATACTTCTCATGCTCTTTGTACTTTCATAATGTTTGAAGAATAGATTGATAGTTTTCTTTAAAATAAAAGGAGTTAAAACAATCTATTAATCGAGGAAGAAAACAAGCATGCACCTTGGCCAAACATTTTTTGTATGAAGGCAATCATGGCTAGATTTATTCCGTCTCAAATAAGGTTACATCGCTCAAGAGTACGTTGATAATAAAATCAGGCAGCTCGTCTAGCCAAGTAAAAGAGTTATTATTATAATAACTATGATTTGCTAGCACATGAGTCGCTTCATTAGCAGCTCTAGAACAATGTTTAAACATGATCTTTCCAATCGTCGACACTAAATCCACACACTGTAAATACTGCTAAGCTTCATCCCATCATTGTGTTTGCCCGGTGCAAAAGTAAATTAATCGTGAAGAATCTGATTCTGCCTCAAGGCGATTAAAACCAAGGGAATTTGCAAACTTCAATCCATGCATCTCTCATTGCTAGTGCTTCGGTTGTGATCACATCAGCTGCATATTGTATAACTTTTCATTGGGCGGCAAGGAAATTATCTTTTTCATCCCCTATAATAGCTGCAGTAGCACCCATATCATTATCAACAAAGGATGCTGCATCGACATTTAGTTTGACATACCTTAGCTCAGGCTTATAGCATACAACCGGACTTGGTAAATTCGGCCCCTCAAACGCCCGCGGACGCGCCCGGGCGCGTCCGCGAGCATTGACCGGGCGCTTCTCAAAAAATGTAATCCACATCCGGACACCTAAATCATCATATCTTAAATTCATACAAACTCATGCAACTATGTCGATGCACATGCGTCATCCGGCAACTCCATCACACTACACTAAACATTCCATCGGACTACAAAAATTTGGCATGTTTGGTTATGATGGAGTTCATCCACGGCTACCCTTTTCCTTTCCCGGCGCCCTTGTCGTCCTTCTCGCGGAAGTACCTTATTTGGAGTTGTCCTCCTTCGGTGGTAGTCCGGCCACGGCATGGACCGCTCGATTCTGCTATCGGGCGAGGGCGAGTGTGTTCCTCTGCCGCCGTTTCTTCACAATGCGGGGCAGATGGCTTCCTCCTCTCCGGCCGCCCGCGCCGCCACATCAGCCGCCTCTGCCGCCGTCATTTCTGCCGCGATATGAGCCTCGGCGGCCCTTATCTTCTCCTTCCCACGGCGGGCCGCCCATTCCCGGTGGGACTCATAGTCTGCCCGCTCGGTGATAGGGAAGGAGAGGTGTTCAGACCGAGACCGCTAGGATCCAGCACTAGAGGACTCGAGCGCCAGGCAAGCCTACGCTTTGGCGTCGCGGCGGACGGATCCGTCCGTTGGCCAGGCGCTGTCCTCACGGGAGCAGCGAAGTGCAACGCGGACTGTCATTGCCTCCTCCAACCCACACGGGATGACATCCCCAGTCGACGGATCCAGACTGGTCGGAGTCCAATTCACTGCCCGCCATGCCGGAGACGGCGCCGGAGGCGAGTTTGGGTGGCGGAGGGGAGGGAGGGAGTGGAGTGAAGCGGTTAGGATTTGCTCCGACGAGAGGATGGGGACGAAAATAAGTGGGGTCGCGTGGCCAGCATGGGTCAGGTCTACGTGGCGAGCGTGCCCGGGCGCCCCTATACCCATCCCATATTTGGGCTGGATATGGAGGTGCCGGTCAGTCCGGGCGTTTGAGACCCGTTTGAGACGTCCGTCTGAGTCGAAAAAACGTGACCGGTCAGTGACCGAGTAGCCCGCCCGAGCGTATGAAGCGGGTTTAAGAGGTCCGGCTTTAGATGTTCTTATTACTCCACCTCATCTCCGGCCAAACTTTATATTTAAAGAAAACGATTACATCCGCCGTAGTTCGGTAATTACGCAATTATTTCTCTCTCGAGCAGATAGGGAAAAAAAAGAACAAAATTACACAAACACGTACACGGCGAAGTATTGTTCGGCTGAAAAAAGGTCAATTGACAGTGTTATTAGTGGAGTATATAGTACCTGTTACCACACGCTGAAGAAATGATCAGATCAGATCAGACAGATTACAAGTCTACGGTGTGAGCTTCGCGGCAGCTGGCTGTCGCCTTCAACGACGTACCCTCCTGTATAGAGTATAGACGTACGGCTCATTCGGGTCAAGGGAACGCCGGTTTGACTTGAGGCTAATTTTCCTTGTGCTTATCACCAATCAAACACGGATGGATTAATTAACATGCTGAACAATTCGGTACAGTGCAAAAATTTAAACCCGCGGCCTCGATCCGAAACCAGTAGACACGAGCTATATATAAGCATCCCATTCCCGGCACAGAACAACAACTACCCGGCGACATCGATCGAACACAAAGAGCTCATCACATCTTTCTAGTTCACCGGCCGTTGTCGAGATGAAGCCCGCCGCGCAGCCGGTCACCGGCGTCCCCGTCGGCGGCGCCCCCGCCCCAGCCGCCTGGTCCTCCGGCCTCTTCGACTGCTTCGACGACTGCGGCCTCTGTACGCGCATATACCCTACCTCTCGTGCCAATCTTCCTCCAACTCGTCTCCATGTCTCACATGCGTGTCTAACACATGTGACCTATGATCCATGCAGGTTGCCTGACGTGCTGGTGCCCTTGCATCACGTTTGGCAAGGTGGCGGAGATCGTGGACAGGGGCTCGACGTCGTGCGGCACCAGCGGGGCGCTCTACGCGCTGCTGGGGTCGCTCACGGGGTGCCACTGGATCTACTCCTGCACGTACAGGTCCAAGATGCGCGCCCAGTACGCGCTCCCGGACGAGCCCTGCTGCGACTGCTGCGTCCACTTCTGCTGCGAGACCTGCGGCCTCATCCAGCAGTACAAGGAGCTCAAGGCCCGTGGCTACGACCCCGACATTGGCTGGCACCTCAACGTCGAGCGCGGCAACGGCGGCGCCGGTGCTGGCGGCGTCAACCCGCCCGGCATGCAGGAGATGGGCCGCTAGATCGTCAAACTCTGCCGTACGTGTGGGTGGAGGATCGCTCGAGCAAGTGTTCCAGGTGCTTGGTAAGTTATTGCATAGTAGTACGTACTTGTAGCTTTGTTAAGTTCCGAATGCATGTGGTGCGGTGGAGGAGTATGTTGTATTGGAGTACATGGTGATGTGATAAGTTGCCGTCAGGAGTGGGAGGAGGAGCAAGCGGACAGGAGTAATGCCACGATGCATTTTGTTCAGTGTACTGTATATTTGTATTTATTCATCGTATTGTATATTTGTACAAATAAAATCGAGCAAACGACGGGATCACCGTACTTTTACTAGGCCAGAGCATCTATAACTGGTCTACTCAAACCCTTTCTATACGCCCATGCAGGTGGCCCGATTAATGACTGATCACAAAGTCCCGACCCAGACGAGCTCATACCGGCCTTATAGATCCGAGCTAACCAGCACCTCCTCGTATTCAGCCCAAATCCGAGGCGGACATGGGGAGGTGCAAGCGGATCCACGCGTGTCCGTCACGTTTGATCCGGGCCAAGTTGGCACACCCAAAGCGTCCATAAATTTATCATCATCCGCATCCTGAACCAAACGCTAGCCACTCCACTCCGTCGCCAAGCTCCCTTCCGGCGACCTGCGGCCTTCTTTGACATGACGGACAGCGGATCTAACTCCTTGGTCTCTCAACTAAGACCACGCCCCAAGCGTGCCCGAGGAGGTGGTGGTCGCCCGCATTGTGCTCTGACCCTCCCGAGAGGAGTCCACCCACAACGGTTGGACTCAACCGGCGGGAATCCATTTCGTCTGCCCTAATATCACTTGGATCTGGTGCGAGGCACGTCGCCGCTGCCTCCCTGGATGGGGTGTGGTCCGTCTGGCGCCCAACGCCATGGCGGCAACACGACCCCTTCGTTGGCACGTCTTCGCCATCACGCCGGGTTCCGAGTCGGAGGTAAGCGTCGACACTTATGGCTCGTCCACGTCGGAGGCTAATATGGCGTGATGTGCTCGCCATGCGAGGCAGAGGGCATGGGAGGCCACATCACCCTTGCGGCAAATGTCGGGGAGGAGAAGTCGCACGCCATGACGGCAGAGCCTCTGTGGGTGACCAGCAACCCTCGCGGTGGACCTATCGGGCTCCGACCACGACAGGTGTATCATGGACCTCACATCGGCCGGCGACATCCAGTCCATGGGCTCTGACAAGGAAGAGTAGGGCATGGGAGGCGCCACCCATGGGCTCTGACAAGGAAGAGTAGGGCATGGGAGGCAGTGGCGCCTCGAATCCCATGAGCCGGTCTGTGTCTCATGTCCTACTCTAGCTCTTCAGATACCGCACCTTCACTCATAGGGGCTCAGTCGGCCGTCGAACATGGGCACAAATGTGGAACTGAATGAGCGTTGGCGAATATTTAGTTTACGTTTTTTGTTGTATGTAATTGTATAGATTTGAGGATTCATAATTGTGGTATCCGGTTGTGGAAGAAAGAATTTGAGGTGTGACCTGTTATTGTCTGCGGACATTAACTATATGCGGCTGTAAGTGCTCTAAGTTCACACTGAAAATAACATCACATGGTTGTCACACTACGCGGAAACGCGTGTTGCCTAGTGTTTGGGCATAAGCCAAATGCTATTTCTTGGGTACTCAGCTTAGCCCAGTATAAAAGAAGTACTTGTCAAAAAAACATGACAATTGCAGGGCCCTCTGATAGACAAGAGTAAACAGAGTACAACTCCAAAAAAAAAGAGGTAATAGCACTACAGGTTCCTGAACTTGTCATGGAGGTGATATAGTTTGGTTCTCAAACATGAAAAAATGGATTATTTCGTCCTTCAACTTGTCATGGAGGTGCAAGTTTGGTCCTAGGCCAATCACAGCTCGCCAACTGGAGCCAGCTTGGCTGGGCCGGTCAGCGTCGCGCATTTTGCGAATTGCCCCCTTTCTTTAGCCCTTATCAACCCGCACTCACTATTAGCAATCTTATCTAAAAACATCTATTGTATTAACTATTAGCAGACTTATCTAAAAATATTTAATTGTTTAACCAGACCAATTCTTATTGTTCAGATACATGGGGGCAATTACAGGAATTAGTGATCTTGATGCTGTCCGTTGGCCAAACTCACATTGGCGGTCTGTGAAGGTATATTTACTGGCTAACACTTATTATTGTATCCAGTCAAGTCTGTACATGAACATCGCCTGTTGCTTACCCATGTATTGTTAGATGAGACGCAAATTCCTATTGAGATTGCTTGGTATAACTTCACAATTTAGCATGACAGAAAACTTTGTCTATGAAAAATGCAGGTTGGCTGGGATGAATCAACTGCTGGAGAGAGGCAGCCAAGGGTGTCACTTTAGGAGATTGAACCCCTGACAACTTTCCCGATGTACCCTACTCCTTTTCCACTCAGACTGAAGCGACCGCGGCCAACAGGCTTGCCTTCTCTGCATGGTATGATGGACAGCTGGTCTCTAGCATTCATAAATAGTTGTGCTTGAATAATTGTGTAGTATGCTTTCAATATGGAGTGTTATAAATTATCTATCTCTTTCTGTAGGTGGTAAGGATGATGACTTGACTTCCTCGCTCATGTGGCTTCGAGATAGCGCAAACCCTGGTTTCCAGTCGCTGAATTTCAGCGATGCTGGTATGAATCCCTGGATGCAGCCAAGGCTGGATGCGTCGTTATTTGGTTTACAGCCTGACATTTACCAAACGATGGCTGCGGCTGGGTTTCAGGACCCAACAAAGATGTCACCTACTATGTTGCAGTTCCAGCAGCCACAAAACATGGTTGTTAGAGCTACGCCACTTCTACAAAGTCGGATTTTGCAGCAAATGCAACCTCAGTTTCGGCAGCAGTCATACCTTCAAAACATCAATGGGGCCACGATCCAGGGCCAGCTCAGTCCGAGTTCCTTCAACAGCAGCTCCAACGGTGCCAGTCCTTCAATGAGAAAAAGCCACAGCTTCTCCAACAGCAAGAATCAAATCAGCAGCAATCGCATAGAAGGAACTCAAACTGATCCTGGCCCTGGATCGTGGCCCCATTGATAAGAGCTAAAGACAGGGGGCAATTTGCAAAATGCACGACGCTGACTGGCCCAGTCGAGCTGGCTCCACTTAGCGAGTTGTGATTGGCCCAGGACCAAACTTGCACCTCCATGACAAGTTCAAGGACGAAATAATCCACTTTTTCAAGTTTGAGGACCAAATCATCACCTCCATAACAAGTTCAGGGACCTACAGTGCTATTACCTCAAAAAAAATACCTAGGTTTACAGAGAGAACTCAACATACTCCGCAAAAAAACTTTAGCTTATACACGAGGCTTGGCAAAGCACCTACCATGGGGCCATCCTCGCCGCCCTTGACGGCTCTGTGACGGCGAGCGCTATAAGATGAGTGATGTTTTACGGTATAATTCGCCTACATCCATTCCTTTATTTGTTTTAAAGGCAAAAATGTAAGCCGAGTGCCCAAAAGAAAGCACTCGGCTTACACTCATGCCCCTTCACCTTCATCTCTCCCATTTATAAGGGGTCCCTTCCATTACCGGTTTGGCTGTAACCCTAGTCATCTTGCCGCCTCCAGATGTCCTGGCTTTATATTGATTAAAAACCCTTCATCGTATTTATCGAAGGTTTTTTCTGCGATAATTTTTCATTGTCACTGTGATAATCACCGTCAATCTTCCACTTCAGGCCGGCCAAGAGCCTTCTGTCAGGATGGTTACGTTGAATAAACTCTCGTCGAGCTTAGCAATATTAATTTGTGCAACTGGCCAACTGCAAGATGTAGATGCCATAATTTAGAAACAGATTCAATGATATTTATTTTTTGCGAGAAAGATTCAATGATTGATCTGCCAGGAAACAATACTCTGTGCGTGCGTGCGTACTCCTACGTCGGACTTGAAAGTTTGCACAACAAACAATTAGATTTGGGGTTAGCTGAGACGTACGTGAGAGTGAGAGGCTGGCTTAAAGCACAATTATATACGGAGTTGGTACTTAATCAACAAGTCAAGCCACATGAACGGGGGAAGAAAACAAGCACGCAAGTAGTTGAAACTAGGCAAAACAATTGCACCTGCCGTAGTTTGGTAATTATTACGCGTGTTATTTCCCTCTGGAGCAATAAGAAAAAATAAACAAACAAAATTACACAAATATGTAGACAGCGAAGAATTTTTTTTCAGTTGAAAAAAGTCAATTAGCCGCGTTATTAGTGGAGTATAGTATATAGCTTTTTTTTTAGAACCTATAGTATATAGTACCACACGCGGACGAAATGATCTCGCAAAATATATACACTACAAGTCTACGGTGTGAGCTTCGCGGCAGCTTGGCTGTCACATTCAACGACGTAGACGGTAGACATGTATAGAGTATGTACGCACGGCTAATTCAGGTCAAGGGAACGCCACTTTGACGTGCAGCTAATTTTCCTGGTGCTTATCACCAAGCAAACGCGGATGGATTTAATTAACGTACTGAACTGTTTTGAATAGTGCAAACATTCATACCCACCCCGACCACCCCCCGCCTGATCACCACCTATATATAAGCACTCCAAGCCAGCCCATTCCCGGCACCACAGCTAGCGAGCGACATCATCAACACACAAAGACCTCATCACATCTTTCCAGTTCACCGGCCGTTATGGAGATGAAGCCCGCCGCGCAGCCGGTCACCGGCGTCCCCGTCGGCGCGGCGCCCGCCGCCTGGTCCTCCGGCCTCTTCGACTGCTTCGACGACTGCGGCCTCTGCTGCGTGACCTACTGGTGCCCGTGCATCACGTTCGGCAAGGTGGCGGAGATCGTGGACAGGGGGTCGACGTCGTGCGGGACGAGCGGCGCGCTCTACGCGCTCCTGTGCTCGCTCACGGGATGCCAGTGGATCTATTCCTGCACCTACCGCTCCAAGATGCGCGCCCAGTACGCGCTCCCGGACGGGCCCTGCTGCGACTGCTGCGTCCACTTCTGCTGCGAGCCGTGCGCGCTCGTCCAGCAGTACAAGGAGCTCAAGGCCCGCGGCTACGACCCCGAGATCGGCTGGCACCTCAACATGGAGCGCCGCGCCGGCGCCGGCGCCGTCAACCCGCCCGGCGTTCAGGGGATGGGCCGCTAGCTGGCTAGCTGGTCGAACTCAGCTGCTGCTTTACTATTGCCGTTTGTGTCATGCGTCGTTTATGTTTCATAAATTACTATTGCATATATGGTACTAGTGTCCGTAGTAACTTGTCAAAAAGTGTATCCGTGGTAACTTGTGTGAGTACTCCCTCCGGTGCTTTTTACTCTGCACATTAGATTTGCCGAAAATCAAACTTTGCTAAGTTTGACCAAATTTATATTGAAAATTATTAGCATCTATAATATCTAATAAATATAATATGAAAATATATTTCAAGATGAATCTAATGATATTGGTGTTGTTATGTGAATGTCTATAATTTTTTATATAAACTTGATCAAAGTTGGATGAGATTGACTTCGGACAAACATAATATGCAAAGTAAAAAGGACCGGAGGGAGTATGTTGTATGGTGATATGATGACTTGATGTTTTGCTCTTGCAACTTCAATAATCTTTTGGTTTGCTAAGTGCACTGTGCACACACCGTGCACCAGAGTTATGACTTATGAGCTGGTGTCAGGAGTGGGAGGAGGACCAGAACGTTCGTGTGTAGTCTCTAATGCCTCTATGCAATTTATTTCAGAGTTCAATGTACCTTATATTTGCATTTTGTTCATTGTAGTGTAGTATTATTTGTTAAAAAAAAGAGCAAACGGTGGGATCTTTGTCCTTTTATTAGGCCGAAAAAGATTTGCAAAGGGAAAATATCAAGTACATATGATGTCTTATTAATAAAGTGGCTGTATGCATCGCCCAGATGCAGAGGCCGGGGGTCTTCCTCCTTTTCTAAAAAAACTGATGTCTTATTAATTATCTAAGAATGTTTTTATCCCTGTTACCTTTCAAAGTCAACCATGTGTACCTAATCCCGTTTCGGAGACATATTAAGCAAATGTTGATAGTGTAATTTCACACTGAAAACAACACGCATGGTTGTCATCAATCATGCGATAGGTAGAATGTGAGTTAAAAAGGCTAACACAATAGGAAGAACAGAGATTTGCTGCCTTTTATTAAGAAGAGTGGTTCGTCATAAAAATAATTACGAGTTTGGATGCTTCAACTCTGGTGAGGATGACCCCACATCCTTAGCTCATAAACTAGTTCAACGGGAGGAGCCAAGTGGAGTTTTAATTAGGGTAGAAACATATCCGGTATATCAAACTTGCTGACGTTCCCTCAAGAGGTAGCCTGAGAAACTATCGTTCCGCGCGAAAGGTCATCTGAGTGAACGCTACGATCTGGGAGTGTTTCTTAAAAAAAAAAGACACTCCGAGCGAACGCTAGGGAACTGCCATGCTAAAATAGGTTTATTTGCCATGCTATCGTATAAAAGATTGACATTTTGTAAAAAACGATAATGCTAGTAGAAATATAGTGAGGAATTTGTTAGGCTGCAGCAGAGTATTGGCATGCGTTTTCAGAGATTTATCATGATGATAGCAACGAAAATTGTCATCCTAAAAAATAAAAATAAAATCCGATTCTCCAAGATTTGCCATCCTGGTAGAAGAAAATTGTCATGTTACATCAATAGGACCCGGTGAAAATTTGCATGCTCTAAGAAATAAAAATTGCTACCCTAATTTTTTTTTTCCATTCTGGATGTGTTCGCTTAACCCATTTAGTGTCGTTAGCTCATAACTCCCTCAAGGGGTGCATGGTAGCAAACATTGATTGTCATGTGTCTTGCTTTAAGATTTGTACATAAAAGTTGAGCGTGTCACAGTGCGTTCACAAAAAAAAACACCTCAAAGTTGACATACTTACCATCTAAGGATATTTAAACGCTGTTTAGCAATCACACACCACCAAATAACTACCACTAAGCTACAACCCAGGTTATAGAAGAAAATTTACTCCTCACAAGACAAGATTGATCGGTTCTTCATCACAATACTAGCTATACCACCAAAGAAGAAGAACATGATATGAAAAAAAAATTAAACTCTAGCATCTGCTTCGGCATTTAAGAAGAAATCGGAGCCAGGGGCGAGCCTCAGGCCTTGAACTCAGACAGGCGAGGCATAGACACAAACTGCTACCCACTTAAGCTTTGCTATGTTCTTATGATAATGAAAATATAAAAGGGAACAAACCAAAACACAACTAACTCCCTAACATCGGCCATGAAGACCAGTTAGAACGATGGTCGAGTTGGAAGATACATATTCCAGAGGCAGTTGTCTCCATCGCCGAGACGGTAACGCCAAGTAAACACAAAACTAACAATAAGAATCTGGACTTTATTAGAAAAAAAGAAAACGTAAACATTCCATGATGGTAATCCCTGTTTGTCGCTCTGTATGACAAAATGTCGAGCTGACCCATAGCGACATGGGCCATATCGACATGGGCTGACTCTGGTTTCGACGATCCCCCCCCCCCCCCCCCCCCCCCCTTGTTTTTCGCGAAGGGGTAGCTCAGGTATCTTTTCTGTTCACCTAGGATTATTTTTTCACTGGTTTCTTTTGGTTTTTTTTAATTTGACACATTTTAAAATACAGGAACATTTTCGCAATTCCAGTATTTTTTTTCAAATATTGAGAATATTTTTGAAAAATCAAGAACAAAATTTCAAAATACAAAAGATTTTTTAATTCAATTTTTTTAGAACATGAACGTTTTTCAAATTCCATAAATTTTTTATTTTCAATGAACATATTTTTTATTTTTTAGTATAACGATTTTAAGAATTCCTAGTGCAGCCTTTGTTTTCGACAAACCTAGCTTTTAGCTTTTTAAAAGGTTTGAGAAAACCAACTATAAAGCCTTAATGAAAATTGCTGCGATCGCGGAGCGCATACAAGGGCAGGCCCAGTCGCTCACGCTTTGTGCGTTTGCCAAGCATTTTGAGTTATATATACGGTATGCCATTGTCTCAAAAAAAAATATACGGCAGAAGTCGTCAAGGCACTCTCTGCACGGAACTACTCCCTCCGTTCCGAATTACTTGTCTTGAATTTATCTAGATACGAATGTATCTAGACTCATTTTAATGTTAGATACCTCCGTATCTGACAAATCTAAATAAGTAATTCGGAACGAATGGAGTAATTGCTAGCCTAGCTGCCATCACCCGCTAGCAACTTTCAATTTGCGAACGAAGGCAAAACATTAGTAAAATAGGGTTTTTTTGCGAGAAATTCATAAAATGGTTTTAAACAGTCGTAGTATTATACCCCTCTTGCTCGCTTGCCTGGTAGCCATCGACGTACATGTTCCGAGTAGCAACTTTGTTGCCGCTTCCTTTGGCGCGCCAGTGATATTTTCAGCAGCACTACAGCGAGAGACGACATCGTGTTAAGATATATTGTCCATTTTTCGCCATCAGTTCGGACTTTTAAATGAATTGATTGAAGCATAAATTCAATACATCGGCCAGCTGACACGGCCGGCATCGGCAAGTACGACACCGATGGACGCAGGACTCGGCCGGGGAGGGGACCGTGTCCGTGCGTGTTCGGGCCGTCAAGCTGGCCGCCACGGGACCGTGTAGTGTGGCATGAAACTGGACCCGACGCGTCACGTGACCTGCGTGCCCCCGCAGGAAAGAACACAGAAACTGCGTCCGACTTGCATGGACGAGCTGGTGGCCGGGTCTATGGCGTGCATGTGTGGCGGTAGGAACTGATTTGAGGGCGTCAATTATTTTGCACGTGTTCTTGGTGCGAGTACGTCTCTCGCCTGTGGATAGCTCTCGTCTTGCACAAAGACCGTGGCAGATGCGCCAAACATATTTCGCAAAGAAATGAAAAGCAAAACTACTCCCTCTGATTTTTTTTGAACTAAACCACGATACTTATTTTGACTCGGAGAGAGTACTAATTGAGGAAAATTGTTAGTGGGAGAGAACTGTGGCAGTCTCCAATCCTTCAGAGTTCCATTACCCCTAGTGTTGGATTTCGAGTTGTTGGATGTCATGCTTGGTGTGGGTGCTTCTCAGGGCGTGTGTAATGTACGACAACATCGACTCTTCCTCCATGGCTTCTTTCTCAGGCCATGCCATGTCCTGCAACGCACTTGCCGACTCTTCTAGGCACCCATGGTGGGCGTACATCGATTCGGTCAGTTCTTGAGTTGTAGCCACGTATCGTGAGTGTCTCATGTTGGTCGTGACACAGCCTTGGTGTCTTGTGTCTCGTCTTCTTGCTTTTCTTGGTTGGAGTTTGAGCTTGTTTCATAGGTAAAATTTTAAGATTTTTTTCCAGTCGTACGGACAAAAGCCATGATTTATCGGTCACCTGTATTAAGTTTCAAGAGTTGAAAGTTAGCATTAATTTTTCAAAATTCATCAAAACATTTCCAAAATGGGTCATATATAAAAGTACTCATCGGGAGAAATACGAATATGAAAACAAAACTTAATTTGAACTTTTCGTTCAAAAGATATAGAAGTTTCAAAATTAAAAGTCAAAAATAAAACCACGTACGAGGGACTCGGTGCTCTGATACCTGTGTGCCACAAATAAATCCGCGTCCCTTGACCCGGCTATCTTTACGGACCAAATGAAAGTGACTGCACTAAAAGAAAAAAAATGTTAATCTGGAAAAACGTAGAGACACACTCCGCGTGGAATTACTAGTCGCGCTGCTATCACTCGGTAACTTTGAATTTGCCAAAAAAAAAGTAGATGCATGTGATCCCCTTGCTAGCTTGCCTTGTCGCCATCGACCTACTACATACAAGTTCCGAACAAAACTTGCCGCCGTGTACTAGAGTAAGAATTAACATCGGCCCGCTGACACGACGGCATCGGTAAGTACGATCGCTGGACGCAGGACATGCTATAGCCGGGTTGCTCCCTCGGCATGCATGCTGTGCTGACTGGACGCAGGGCGTGTTGAACTAGTGTAGCTTTGTTCGAGCCGTCAAGCTGGTCGCGGCCTACGTAGTATCCCTGCAGGAAGTAGATGCATGGACGAGCTAGTGACCGGGTCAGGGACGTGCAAGTGGTGGTAGGAATTCAAATGATGACGTTGTTTATACGTATATTTTTGCACGTGTTTTTGGTGCGGTTCGTCTCCCCTCATCATCCACGGTATCTGGTCTTGCAGGCTGCATCATGGGGATGTATCTGGTGCACCAAGCTAATTGACAGCATGCAGCTAGTTCTACAGTGCTACTAACAAATGTAACCGTATCCAATCTTTCACTAGCCAATAGTAAGCTTTTCTTTGTATCGTGTCAGATATAAACCGATCTTGTGTAGCTGGAGCATGTGGACGTGTTCACGAGCAGATTATAACACTGATTATTGACCTGCCATAAAGAAATTCAGTAGGTACTTTCTCTGTAAACTAATATAAGGTCTTTTAAGTAGTAATTTAAAAGATCTTATATTAGTCCAAGGAGGAAATACTTTCTCCGTCCGAAAATACTTGTCATCAAAATTGATAAAAAAGATGTATCTAAACTAAAATACATCTATATACATTCCCTTTTATCCATTTTGATACAAATATTTTCGAACGGATGAAGTACTAATTAAGCGTGTACGTACTCACATTGACTTGAAAGTTGGCGCAAAAACCATTACTTATCCAGAGAGCTTTTAGATTAATGGTCGGCTGATGCTGAGCTAACTACCCCGCAAATAAAAGATTGGGAGTATAGCTGAGACGTGAGAGCGAGAACACAATCATATACGAGCATTATTAACAAGCCAAGCCGTTGATCGAGGAAGAAAACACACGCGCACGTAGGCGAAGCTCCCGGCGGCCCATAGTCCTACACCAACGGCCGCCGGTCCAGCTCCAGCACATGCGACCACCCATGCATACATGCCCGAATTACACTCCCGTCCCCATAGTAGTAATACCGCCCTACATTTTCCTTTGGCAAATATACCACCCCATTCGTATTTGGTAGTAATTACTGATCGTGTTTTCCATCACTAGAACACATTGAATGTTCAGTGAAAAAAAACCAGATGGGCTGTTTATACAGGTACGTGCATCCAAGATGAAGAGTCGTTCAGATCAAAATGGTTACTGAGTCGACGAGGAGTACCTTTTACCACACGCAGAAGAATTGATCAGATCATGAGTCTACGCTATACGGTGTGTGAGGTTTCAGGCAGCTGGCTGTCACCTTCAACGACGCGTACACTGCGTAAATACGGCTACTTCGCGCCAATTGAACGCCGCTTTGACTTGAAAACGCGGCTGGGTTATTTTACACGCTGAACCGTTCGGGACAGCACACGCATTCCTACCCATCTCCGCCCGGCCACGACCTATATATAAGCCCCCCTCCGGCGAGCTCATTCCCGGCACACAACAACAGCCAACAGGCAACAGCAAAGCGACCTCACCAGCGCACAAAGATCACCTCATCACAGCTTTCCAGTTCACCGGCCGTCGTCGCGATGAAGCCCGGCACCGAGCCGGCCACCGGCGTCCCCGTCGGCGGCGCACCGGGCGCCCCCACCGCCTGGTCCTCCGGCCTCTTCGACTGCTTCGACGACTGCGGCCTCTGTACGTAGCCTTGCTCTCAGGCGGCTCATGCCATCTTCCTCCTACTCATCTCAACGTCTCAATCGCCATGAAATGCATGTCTAATACATACTTATGATGTGTGCAGGTTGCCTGACTTGCTGGTGCCCGTGCATCACGTTCGGGAAGGTGGCGGAGATCGTGGACCGGGGCGCGACGTCGTGTGGGACGAGCGGCGCGCTCTACGTGCTGCTGGCGTCGCTCACGGGGTGCCACTGGATCTACTCCTGCACCTACCGCTCCAAGATGCGCGCCCAGTACGCGCTCCCGGACGCGCCCTGCTGCGACTGCTGCGTGCACTACTGCTGCGAGCCCTGCGCGCTCGTCCAGGAGTACAAGGAGCTCAAGGCCCGCGGCTACGACCCCGAGATCGGCTGGCACCTCAACCAAGAGCGCCGCAACGGCGGCGCCGGCGGCGTCAACCCGCCCGGCATGCAGGAGATGGGCCGCTGATCGAACCCGGCTGCTCATTGCCGTACGTGTGAAGGGAGGGTCGATCGAGCAAGCGTTCTTTCGTGCTTGGTAAATTGTTGCATAGACTTGGTTAAGTTCGTACTCTTTGTCAATAAAATCACCCTTTGTCGGAAAAAAATTCATACTGTGAATGGGTTATGTACTTATGTTGTATGGTGAGTTGATGATGTGATGTCAGGGCAAGAACGTGTGTACGTTTTTCTTCTTCTTTTTTCTTTTTGCGATGGCAGAAAAAAATGTCGCTCTGCATTTCATCCTTGTATTTCTATGGCTGGCCACCCGGTCGGCCTCTGGTTTTGAATAAAAAATCATGTTTGCTATTCCTTATACTACAACAGAATAATAATAACAATTTCAGCCGATTCCTGTGGAGAAGACGAATGCGCAACTCCATACTCATGGGAACCGCAGTGTGTCGCCGCTAGATGGGAGTAAGAGAGTCGACGGTGCGGGTAGAGGTGTGAGGCATGATCACCGCTGCCGGAGAAGGGGAGGGGTATAGAGGGACATCCGAGACGACAACAACTCGACAAAGGATATGACTCGTATTGGGCGGGGCGACGAAGCGACGCGATAATGGCATCAACCACGGGTGATGGTGGCAACCGGTTCAGCCAAAGCTAAGGGAGGGTAGCCGAGATGGGAGAAGAGGAAGACGTAGGAGTGAAAAAAGGCTGATGCGAGGAAAAGAAACAGTTGACTCATTCAAGTGACTCATAGGTTCTCTCTAAAAAGCGAAATGCACTTTCTTTTATTATTCTTCAAGAAAAAGCAGAGCTTCTGCCCAAGCTACTGCCTTCCAATACGGTATTTCTTCCAGGGAAATACACTTTAGTTTCTGGTTGTATATACATCCTATATGGGTATTTTTTAATAATTAAACAAAAAGTCAAAATAGTTCAAAAGTATTTTTAGATTAAACTCGATTTTGTTTTGCACTAGTATATAAATTTTCACAAAAAAAACCAACATTGAGTTTAGGGCAAAAAAGACAAAATGTATTTGCTATTATAGGTCAATATTCACACTATTTTGACCAAAAAATCGTCTTTTTTGAAAAGAAGTCAAAGGGTGATTTATTTTTGTGAATTTTTTCTCACAGGTATAATAAAAGGTGAAGTTTATTTCAAAAATAATTTTCAGATTTTGTTGACTTTCTGTTGAATTGCTAATTTATTTTTCCATATAAGGTATATATACACTGAGGAACCAAACGTTTCCGTCCATTTCTTCCATACCTATTTACACGACACACGATCATTATGACGATCAAATATGTTCAACGAAACATGGGTTCACATGTCACAAAGATTATATAGTACCATTCACTCCGGTTTGAAATGAAATGTATATCCCAACAGTGTAATTTATATGGCATAGAATTTAAATATTATTAATGAAATTCATTGCCAAATTTTTAGGCGCAGTGTAAACAGAGCCTGAGTAATTCCTAACATGGGTGTCCATCCATCATCGTCGAGCCCACGGTCTTCCGTAGTGAGTGGATGTCGCTGGTTCTCTAAACTAAATCCAGTTGGCGTGGTTGGGCACATGCAACTGAGGGATTTCCGGCGACATTGATTGGTCAAAGGGGCAGAGCTTACTACTACCTCCGTCACGGTTTAGAGAACGCGTTTAAGAATTCTTTGGGACCTACGTGATTATGTATTGGTTATGAGATGGGCTAAAAAATAACATTCACACTACGCATGCATATAGAAATAGTATATCAAAATACTAATTAGCTACTAGAAATAAATGCAATGCGCCCTAAACCTTGTCTATTGTAAAAACGCACGCAAATTTAACTATGTCTTCTAAACCATGACGGAGGGAGTAATTAGTACTCCGTCATCACAGCACGATAATTGATCAACGAGATATTTGCAGGTCAGCGTTGAAGATGTTCTAAACAAACAGGGTTATACCAACCTCTGGCAAGCAGGTCTGGCACGCAACGGGGCGTTCAAGTGGATGGAAGGTCAGCTGGTGCTGGAGTTCTGGATGACGCCGTCCCTGAACGTCACTAAAGTGGTCATATGCGCTGGCCGTGCGACTCTTCAAAGAAAACGGCTCGGGACCGCCATTCAACTTCAGTTTGCTAGGTCGGTTGGTCGACTGCCACTGCCATCAAACAATCAAATCCTAGTTTTTTTTTCTTTATGCGGGAAAGTATTTATATATTGCTCAAGTGGTCTATATTTTTTTCACAGCCAGCCAATACAAAAGGTGAAAGATGATCCGGCCAACACCCCTGCAGATATGATGTAGTAGCCCGAATCCTATTAGGGCATGGCCAATGCATAGTCTCAGGGTGATGCTTCATATGCCATGTAGAATTGGATAACAGAAAAAGTAGGTTCGGATGAGGAAGCATGATCCTCTACAGGAGGCGGGTGTTTGAAGAGAAAAAGTATGGTCCGGTGTATAAAGTTAGAAAAATTAAAGTGAAGAGGATGTATGTATAGTGAGTGTCATTTTCTATTCTTTAATGAGGTACACTAGTAGTAGCTTGCATTGAGAAAAATAAATCAACATAAATATCTTAAATTACTTTTTGTCATGGAGCATTTGTATCCATATACCATCATTATACATGCCTTAAGCGCCTGATGCGCCGTTTCAAGGCGAATCGGTAAATGACGCACACCAGCAGTGTACGCAGGTTCCTAAGTGGACTGGCCCATCATGTTAGCGCTTTTTTTAACGCCGGTTCGGTTTTCCTTCACGTTCTTTCCCGTGGGGTTTCCCGCCGGTTTTTGTTCTTTTTTCCTTTTGTTTTTGCCTTGTTTTTATTGTTCGTATCTTTATTTCTTCTTTTCTATTTCATTAATTTTTTAAACATGATTCAAATTCATGATTTTTTTCACAATTCATTAATTTCTTCAAATCCTTGAACTTTCATAATCTATGAAGTATTTTCGAAATCACAAAAATTTTCAATTTATTTTACTTTCTTTTTCAAATGCATGCAATTTTTCCCAATTCGTGTACTTTTTTTAATTTCTGAAGTTTTTCCGAGTTCAAGAATTGTTTTTCAAATCCATGAACTTTTCTTAAATTAATATATTTTTCTCAAAATTTCCAGCTTTTTTAATAAAAAATGAATTTTTTTGCAAAATCATATTTTTTCACATATATGAAATTTTCAATTTTCAATATTTTTTTAAATCCAGAAACAATTTTTGAATTTCGTGAATGATCGACCTATCAACGATGTCGGTCCATCATTAACTGAGCAAACAAAGCAGGGGAGCGAAAAGCGATCGCACGGTCCCCAATAGTAATGAAAGAAGTCTACATAACCCCTTAAGGTTTCAGGGAACGATCACATAACCCCCCTAAACTTTAAAACCGGGTATTTGACCCCCTGGAGTTTGCAAAACCAGATATAACACCCCCTAATAGCTTTAAAGGGTGGTTTTGAGAGTGGTTTCGAACACATGGCCCATATCACACGGGCCAGTGCAGTGCAGCTACGATCATGCATCACATAACCTGCAACATTCACAACTCCATCACTATACTCTCTTTCATTTCCTCGTCTGCTACTGCGGACTGTTTCACTGCCTCTCCCTATGTGCTCACAGTACCAGCATGCGTCGTGTTGCTCACTTGCTTGTTGGTGCGCATAGGCCGAACAACTGCGTCAGGTTTGCGACATTGTGCGGTCGTGCCCCCGCCATTGCTTGCGTTTTTCAGTTGTGCACTTTGTTGTGGCGTGTGGCTGGTTTGAGTTGGACGTGCATGTCCTTATTTTGAGGGGAGAGAGTCCGGGGTAAAATTGGAGGAGGGTCAGCAGCAAGCAGCAAGAAACTACAAGCATAGTGCTGGAGCTCCGCCGCCATGAGCCACTTTTCTCCACCACACGCTTGGACCTGGCACTCCTCCCACTTTGACGCATTGGCCTTCTCCTTAGGATACATGCAGACGTGTCTGCATCTGCCATGAGATCAAGACACGGGGTTATTGAAATGGCAGTTGCTTAGTTCCATGTATTTTTTGAAAAAAAATCGGTGTTCTTATTGTCCGCGCTGCTCTGCAAGCTTAGTGGTCAGTTGCCTCTAGTTGACTAGCTCGTTGATCAAAAGATAGTCATGGTTTCCTGGCTATGGACATGGGGATGTCATTGATAACGGGATCACATCATTAGGAGAATGATGTGATGGACAAGACCCAAACCTAAGCATAGCACAAAGATCGTGTAAGTTCGTTTTGTGAGAGCTTTTCTAATGTCAAGTATCATTTCCTTAGACCATGAGATTGTGCAACTCCCGGATACCGTAGGAGTGCTTTGGGTGTATCAAACGTCACAACGTAACTGGGTGGCTATAAAGGTGCACTACGGGTATCTCCGAAAGTGTCTGTTGGGTTGGCACGAATCGAGACTGGGATTTGTCACTCCGTATGATGGAGAGGTATCTCTGGGCCCACTCGGTAATGCATCATCATAATGAGCTCAATGTGACCAAAGGGTTGGTCACGGGATCATGCATTACGGTATGAGTAAAGTGACTTGCCGGTAACGAGATTGAACAAGGTATTGGGATACCGACGATCGAGTCTCGGGCAAGTAACGTACCAATTGACAAAGGGAATTGAATACGGGATTGATTAAGTCCTCGACATCGTGGTTCATCCGATGAGATCATCGAGGAGCATGTGGGAGCCAACATGGGTATCCAGATCCCGCTGTTGGTTATTGACCGGAGAGGCGTCTCGGTCATGTCTGCGTGTCTCCCGAACCCGTAGGGTCTACACACTTAAGGTTCGGTGACGCTAGGGTTGTAGAGATATTAGTATGTAGTAACCCGAAAGTTGTTCGGAGTCCCGGATGTCACGAGGAGTTCCGGAATGGTCCAGAGGTAAAGATTTATATATCGGAAGTCCAGTTTCGGCTAGCGGGAAGGTTTCGGGGGTTACCGGTATTGTACCGGGACCACCGGAAGGGTCCTGGGGGTCCACCGGATGGGGCCACCTATCCCGGAGGGCCCCATGGGCTGAAGTGGCGTGGGAACCAGCCCCTGATGGGCTGGTGCACCCCACCCAAGGGCCCAAGGCGCCTAGGGTTGGAAACCCTAGGGGGCCGTTGCCTCCCGAGGGGGCATGCGTCCCCCTGGTTGGAAACCCTAAGGGGGCCGTTGCCCCCAGGCCCCCCCTTTTAGATGGGATCTCCAAGGGGGCATGCGCCCCCCTAGCCCCTATATATAGTGGAAGGGAGGGAGGGCAGCCGCACCTTGCTCTTGGCGCCTCCCTCTCCCTCCGTAACACCTCTCCTCCCCGCTTGTGCTTGGCGAAGCCCTGCCGGGATCCTGCTGCATCCACCACCACGCCGTCGTGCTGCTGGATCTTCATCAACCTATCCTTTCCCCTTGCTGGATCAAGAAGGAGGAGACGTCTTCCCAACCGTACGTGTGTTGAACGCGGAGGTGCTGTCCGTTCGGCACTTGGTCATCGGTGATTTGGATCACGGCGAGTACGACTCCATCATCCCCGTTCACTTGAACGCTTCCGCTCGGGATCTACAAGGGTATGTAGATGCACTCCTATTCCCCTCGTTGCTAGAATACTCCATAGCTTGATCTTGGTGATGCATAGAATTTTTTTAATTTCTGCTACGATCCCCAACAGTGGCATCATGAGCTAGGTCTATGCGTAGTTTCTATGCACGAGTAGAACACAAAATAGTTGTGGGCGTCGATATTGCCAATTATCTTGCCGTTACTAGTCTTATCTTGATTCGGCGGTATTGTGGGATGAAGCGGCCCGGACCAACCTTACACGTACGCTTACGTGAGACTGGTTCCACCGACTGACATGCACTAGTTGCATAAGGTGGCTAGCGGGTGTCTGTCTCTCCCACTTTAGTCGGATCGGATTCGATGAACAGGGTCCTTATGAAGGGTAAATAGAAATGGGCAATTCACGTTGTGGTTTTGGCATAGGTAAGAAACGTTCTTGCTAGAAACCTATAGCAGCCATGTAAAAACTTGCAACAACAATTAGAGCACGTCTAACTTGTTTTTGCAGCAAGTGTTTTGTGATGTGATATGGCCAAAGATTGTGATGAATGATGAATGATATATGTGATGTATGATATTGATCATGTTCTTGTAATAGGAATCACGACTTGCATGTCGATGAGTATGACAACCGGCAGGAGCCATAGGAGTTGTCTTTATTTATTTATGACCTGCGTGTCAACATAAACGTCATGTAATTACTTTACTTTATTGCTAAAGCGTTAGCCATAGTAGTATAAGTAATAGATGTCGAGACAACTTCAAGAAGACACGATGATGGAGATCATGATGATGGAGATCATGGTGTCATGCCGGTGACAGCGATGATCATGGAGCCCCGAAGATGGAGATCAAAGGAGCAAATGATATTGGCCATATCATGTCACTCTTTGATTGCATGTGATGTTTATCATGTTTTACATCTTATTTGCTTAGAACGACGGTAGCTTAAATAAGATGATCCCTCGTAATAATTTCAAGAAAGTGTTCCCCCTAACTGTGCACCGTTGCGAAGGTTCGTTGTTTCGAAGCACCACGTGATGATCGGGTGTGATAGATTGTAACGTTCGAATACAACGGGTGTAAGACAGATTTACACATGCAATACACTTAGGTTGACTTGACGAGCCTAGCATGTACAGACATGGCCTCGGAACACAGAAGACCGAAAGGTCGAGCATGAGTCGTATAGAAGATACGATCAACATGAAGATGTTCACCGATGTTGACTAGTCCGTCTCACGTGATGATCGAACACGGCCTAGTTAACTCGGATCATGTTATACTTAGATGACTGGAGGGATGTCTATCTGAGTGGGAGTTCATTTAGTAATTTCATTAGATGAACTTAATTATCATGAGCTTAGTCTAAAATCTTTACAATATGTCTTGTTGAACAAATGGCCCACATTGTCCTCAACTTCAACGCGTTCCTAGAGAAAACCAAGCTGAAAGACGATGGCAGCAACTATACGGACTGGGTCCGGAACCTGAGGATCATCCTCATAGCTGCCAAGAAAGATTATGTCCTAGAAGCACCGCTAGGTGACGCACCCGTCCCACGGAACCAAGACGTTATGAATGCTTAGCAGACACGTGCTGATGATTACTCCCTCGTTCAGTGCGGCATGCTTTACAGCTTAGAACCGGGGCTCCAAAAGCGTTTTGAGAGACACGAAACATATGAGATGTTCGAAGAGATGAAAATGGTTTTTCAAGCTCATGCCCGGGTCGAGAGATATGAAGTCTCCGACAAGTTCTTCAGCTGTAAGATGGAGGAAAATAGTTCTGTCAGCGAGCACATACTCAAAATGTCTGGGTTGCATAACCGCTTGACTCAGTTGGGAGTTAATCTCCCAGATGACGCGGTCATTGACAGAATCCTTCAGTCGCTTCCACCGAGCTACAAGAGCTTTGTGATGAACTTCAATATGCAGGGGATGGAAAAGACCATTCCTGAAGTATTTGCAATGCTGAAATCAGCAGAGGTAGAAGTCAAAAGGAACATCAAGTGTTGATGGTGAATAAAACCACTAAGTTCAAGAAAGGCAAGGGTAAGAAGAACTTCAAGAAGGACGGCAAGGGAGTTGCCGCGCCCGGTAAGCAAGCTGCCGGGAAGAAGCCAAAGAATGGACCCAAGCCCGAGACTAAATGTTTTTATTGCAAGGGAAGTGGTCACTGGAAGCGGAACTGCCCCAAATACTTAGCGGACAAGAAGGCCGGCATCACGAAAGGTATATGTGATATACATGTAATTGATGTGTATCTTACCAGTACTCGTAGTAGCTCCTGGGTATTTGATACCGGTGCAGTTGCTCACATTTGTAACTCAAAGCAGGAGCTGCGGAATAAGCGGAGACTGGCGAAGGACGAGGTGACGATCCTGCTGCATCCACCACCACGCCGTCGTGCTGCTGGATCTTTATCAACCTATCCTTCCCCCTTGCTGGATCAAGAAGGAGGAGACGTCTTCCCAACCGTACGTGTGTTGAACGCGGAGGTGCTGTCCGTTCGGCACTTGGTCATCGGTGATTTGGATCACGACGAGTACGACTCCATCATCCCCGTTCACTTGAACGCTTCCGCTCATGATCTACAAGGGTATGTAGATGCACTCCTATTCCCCTCGTTGCTAGAATACTCCATAGATTGATCTTGGTGATGCGTAGAGATTTTTTAATTTCTGCTACGATCCCCAACAATGGGGTTATGTGACCATTTCCTGAAACCTTGGGGGGTTATGTGGACTTCTTTCCAATAGTAAAGGCCAATTCTATTTGGCACGTGTGTTGCTGGTTAGCAAACGCGCGGGGCACACCATAACCTCCACACCAACATCTACATTTTTGGCACGGCCCAAGTAGGTTTTTTTCCCATCTTTTAGGAAGGTTCTACAAACTTCGCAGACCAGTCTTTTTGTCAGTTTTTTCTGTTCAGTTTTTTCCTGCTTTTTTCATTATGTTATGCCCTTTATTTTTTTTCACGGGCATTCTTTCTTTTCTTTCCTTTTTTCCAGCATATTTTAAATTTTCGTGAATTTTTTTAAAAAACTCATGAGCTATTTTTGCAATTCTGAAAAAAACTAAATTTTTTGAACTTCTTTTATGTACTTGTGAACATTTTTTAGTTTTACTAACATTTTACACAAATTCTGTCTTGTTTGCTTCTTCTTTTGTTTGGGGCTTCCCTGCGGACCTCTGTCTTGTTTGCTTCTTCTTTTGTTTTTTTTCTGTTGGTGATTTTTGTTTTTGTTTTTGTGTTTTTTATTTTATTTTATCTCTAGATTTATTTATTTCTTTTGATTGCCCATTCTTCATTTATGGGTTCTTTCTTTTGTTTTTTTTATTTGGTTTTTATTTAGTTTTTTTCTTTTGATAGTTTTCTATACTAGAAATATTTTTCAGTATATTATAATGTGAAAATTAAATTTAAAATGTATTACCAAGTTTTATTTAATGTATTGTGGTTTCATTTATACAACCCAACTTTTTTATTGTAGGATGTATTATTTTTTAATATACGTTGCATATGTTTTATACACATTGACTTTATTAATCTATGGTAAGCATTTATGTACATGTGGTGAACATTGTTTTCATACAAAAGGAACTATTTTTTTAATGTACAATGAACAATATTGCAATATACGTTGAACGTCTTTTAGTTCACATGATCTGTTTTTTTTTTTTAAAAACACACACCAAACATTTTTTTGAAAAATAAATGAATGGAAAGGAAAAAAAACTAAAGAAGTAACATTGCACTTACTGACGTGGCATAAAGTTTTTTCCCTGATTGTATTATTGTATGATGATAGTGTAATTAGTGAGACTAATGACGGTTACTAAGTTTATCTCATGTCACTGTCTCTAGGAATTATTATATTGAGATGGTTGACACCCCGGTTTAAAAAAGAAAAATATGATGGTATCCTAACACCCCGAGAGTTCTAGTTCGCTTTCTTTTGAGCCATAGGACAACTGCACTATTAAGAGGGGTCGAGGCAACCATGTACACCATCCATCCTATATCTATCACATAAAATATATGCGGTAAAGCTCTTCCAATTGAGGTCTGAGCCACACACCCCATTTTCACGGGGTCAGCATGCCAAACTCCCTAGATACCCAATGTACATGGGTTCTCTGCCCCCATGCCCACGGGGCCCCTGATTTGGCTTCGGTGATCTTGTGCACATGGGGCCAACTGGTGAGCAATGATCACATTTGGAGAGGAGTATTTATAACCCCATCCTTCTTCCACCTCCAACCCTAGCCATTGATTTTTTTTGATAGAAAGACTGTAAGGGGTTCATAATTGATGCAACAAACCCAAATTGCAAGTACCATGCCTTGAACCTGGGTGGGTGGGAAGGCATCAGCCCCTTCCCACCACTAGGCTATGCCCTAGTCATTGATTTGAGTTGTTTCCAACATTGATACTACCTCAAAATCTTGATTCCCCTCAATCCCTCCGCCTAAAGAAAGATTAGGGTGAGCCACTTGGTGGCGCTCCTGAGATTTGGCTTTGGCATATCTCTAATGGATATTAGCACTCTCCAAAGTGTCCGAACTTCAGGATACCTCTGCATCTCCGACTCTTGTTGTTTATGTTTTACTGTTTCATTTACTTGCGTCGTATGTGTGTTGGCTTGATAATTAGCCTGATGCATTGCTTACCTTCGTTCTAGTTTGCTTGCCATATAGGTTGTTCTCACCATAGACTGCATATCTAGATAACTTACTTTTTCGCATTACCCCTAAAATTTGGAAGTTAAAATACAAACAAATCAATCTCCTATTCACACCTGTTTCGGTTGAACTCCATCCTTTCGGCAACACGAAGAAGAGAAGTGCCAACCTTCTCCATTATATCTGTGAAACATATGGAGATGAAGAAATAAACGGTCATATCTTCACATGTAGTATGGGAAGGTCGCCAACCTTTCCGTTGAGGATATAGGGCAACTCTTCCTAAGAGACTTTGACATCAATTTGTATTGATAACTTATCTTTATATGCTATTTTATCCACTTATGTGCATCACAATGTGGACACCAAGATAAACTCTATATGGCATATCTTCATAGGGTTGCGTAGATTATAATTTTATATTTGTTTACAAAAGTACAACACGTGCACCATGTTTTGGGCAGGACTCGAATCACCGGTTGACAAAGCGACACCATGCCTATCTCTGGAATACTTAATCCTTGTTTTGTCCTTAGTAACAATTTTTTAATATGAAAGCGGTTTTACTACAGTTAAATCGGCTGAGATTGTCTTATATCGACATTCTAAATTGTCCAATGTATCCACATTAAGATTCGTGTAGGGGTGGGGACGGGGTTCGATGTGAGATTAGATGGCTAGTACCACCGACTTCAGAAAATTTTCGACAACTATGAAGAATGTGACCCACAAGTTGCTTGTTTGCATAGCGGGGGTACATTGAGGGCCACAACTAAAACTCCCTACTAAGGGCTCATTCGGTTTTTGCGGGATGTCCAAATTAGGGGAATATGAAAAGTAAATGATTTGGATGCCCTGTCCAATCCAATCCTTTCAAATTTCAGAAATGATAAATTTTGAACGTTTGGGATTTGGTTATAGCAAACCGAATGTTTTCGATGGCAATTTTAGTGGGGGGTGGCAAGTTTAGTTAACACGCACGGCAATTTTCTGGCAAAAAGCACAATGAGAACAGATTTGCCATGCATGTCAAATAAACTTGTCATCCTCGCGTCACTAAAATTATCATAAAAAACGTTCAATTTGCCATGATAAAAAATGAACGTTTGGGCGTTATCAGGGTCCTAGAATTTTCCATGGGTCTCGCCTGGTGACAAGAATTCTTAGGAATTACGCCAATATGAACACAATCACAAGACATAGAGTACCTTCATTCATTTGAAACGATTGTCATAGTAGATAGGGAAAAAAACCATGGTTCAAAATCACATTGGAATCCTTCAAAAAGAATCTATATATACACCGAATGAGCCCTAACATCGCCGCGATCGAGTTCGATCAATTGCATTGCATGGTGCGATCGACGCACGTCCATACCTTCCTTTTGGTGCCATGACGCGGTCACCTTAGAAACAAGACGCAAGAACGCATGCATGCGCATGCACCAATTGGCAAGAAGATGGAGTACAACAAGACGCCCGGGACACTCGCGCTCAGTCCAGTAGTCGGCACCAGATCCGGCACTCCCGCTGCTCGATCGCTGATCCCCCATGGTCATGGCCGCGCGCATGCACCGTCGGAAAAACCTCCCAGCCGCACCGACGACGAGCACCAAGAACCACTCCCTGGCCGCGCGAGCAACCCCACGGACACATAAATATCCGGGCGCTCGACCGCTCCAGCACACCACGACGCAAATCCCGACAGAAACCACCGAGGTTCTCGATCCAATTCCAAGCTGAAGCAAATGGCCGCGCCGACCGTGCTGGCGCTCGCCCTGGCCGTCCTCCTCCTCCCGGCGGCAGCGGCGGCGGCGGCGGGGCGCGCCCCGCCGGGCGCCAGCCCGCTCGTGACCACGTGCAACGAGGGCCCCTTCCCGGCGCACTGCGTCAAGGAGCTGGGCCCGCGCCTCCTCGACATCCAGACCACGCTGGCGTCGGTCTCGCCGCGGGGCGCGCTCATCGCCGGCGCGCCGGGCACGGTGGACTTCTCTTCGCTCGTGGCCGTGGCCATGGAGGCGGCCACGGAGGCTGGCGCGGTGGCGTCCACCATCTTCGAGGGCAAGCTCCCCGGGTTCAACGCCTCCGTGCCGGACTTCAAGGTCTGCCTCAGCAACTGCAGCGTCACCATGAAGTCCGCCATGAAGAAGCTCCACGGCGCCACCGCCGCCATGAAGGTCCACGCCCACGTGGTCGCCAAGGTGCTCGCCGACCGGGCCATCACCGACGTGTCGGCCTGCACGATCAGCTGCAGGAACCTCACCGGCGACGTCAAGCTCATCCTCGAGACCAGCCTCGTGGAGTTCCAGAAGATGATCAGGATCGCCGTCAACTTCCTCACCAAGATCGCGGCCAAGACTCCGCCCGGCCCTCTCCCTCCCCTCCCTCCCCCGGTGCGCCGCCGCTAGATCACCGGCATGCCACGAGCGATTCGGCTCAGTAACAATGGATAAAGGCTCAATAACGTGTGATTCCTGTTGATCCTCAGTTTAGTTTTTCATAGTTTCTTTCATGTTTTGTTTAGTTTTTCATAGTTTAGTTTCATGTTTTGTTTCGTTCATTTGGTACGGATCCTCTTCATTTTGACTTTAGTCGTAAAATGTTGGGAATAAAATGGAATCTCATTAGTTGGTTTAAATTTCGTATCTGCTCACTGGTACCAGTGCAAATGTACTAATATACGTTCGCTAATTCCCAGAAAAAATGTAGCACTTCAATGCATCTGCAATCCTGAACGTGCTCATCCGTGCGAAATGCACAAATTGATACTCCCTCCAATCGTCTAGATACATCCGTTTGAATGACAAGTAATATGAATCAAAGGAAGTACATAAACTTTGTGACTCAATTTTTCATACTATTTTGGCACAAATCTCTACTCTAAAGGAGTCTGCGGACGTGATGGTAGCTACGTCGTTGTCCGTTCGTCTCCGCCTCCTCATCACTGGTTTTTCTGCCACGTACGATCACTCCTTGCCTCAAATTTTTGCCGAGGATCGCTCGCCTTTTCATCTTCCCAAAACCTCGTACCCCTCTCCCTCTCGGTGCTCTCTTCCCCAACCCCCACTTCTAGGTTTTCAGTGTTGCCGTCGCTCAAGGAACCGCAGTTCCATGTCACCCTTCCCGTGAAACCGCAGAGATCCCTCCATAGATGTTCTAGGCCGCCGCCGCCAATCCGGCAAGCCTACGCTGCGACCCCTCACGGCGCCTGGGGGGCAATGAACTGGCGTTGCGGTCATGGAGGGGAGGCTCGGGAGCAGGGCGTCTGTACTGGCTGACAGAGGAAGGACCGAAGGAGCCGGGCGGCCCTAGCGATCGCCTTGACTGCTACATCGTGCGCCCAGACCGACTGACGGCGGTATCCGCGGTGGTGGAGAAGCGTACACGACACACTACCGAAACAGGGGCCGGTGCCGACGGCCACCGTCGGCCTACTCCAGGACATGCCGACAGCTGGAACGAGGTTGTGGGCGTAGGGCGGCCGTCGGGCTATCCAGAACTATGCCGACGGCCACCGTCGGCTTAGCCCGAGCCTATGCCTACGGCAGCCGTCAGCATAGATGCGGGCCTGGCGGGCCCGCTCATGATGTGCGGCTAATGGCGTCCGATCTATGCCGACGGCTTAAGCGGGCAGCCGTCGGCACAGATGCGCGTGCCACGTCATCGATCGGGACCGCACCGACCACCACCTATGCCGACGGATGCCACGTCATCGATCCGCGGCGCGCCTTCCACCTGCCCCTGGCCTAGGCTATGCCGCCGGCTTTGCTGTCGGCATAGTTTTTTTATATAGATTTTTTGTTTTACGTATTATTATTTAATTTACTTACATGTAGCATGTGTTAATATAAGCAAAAATACCTTACTTTTGGAATCTATATGGAGGGGTGTGCCCCCCTCACGGCCGGTGCCGGCAGCCGACACCTGGAGGGGGGAAACAGCCGCATCGGGTCTATACGGAGGGGACGTTGCTCCCAACTGCTTATATGGGATGACCTACCACAACCGTGTGGTGTTATGGCATGTCTGAAGAGGCGATACACATCTCTGGGGTGTGGCCCCCCTAACAGACGCCTCCGCCGCCGGCACCTGGAGGGGGGAAACGGACATGTCGGGTCTATACGGAGGGGATGTTGCTATGGGTTTGGCTCGTATGTTGCTCCCAGGTGTCCCTCTGGGATGACCTAACACAACCGGGTGGAGAGGTCCACTGGTCAAAGCCCGTCCTTGGGAAGTCAAAGGGCTAGATCTCGTGGTCAACCGCTCCAGGGTTAGGCGGGACGGGGGCCCTGGGGGGGGATAGCAATGCCACCGAAGCATCGCACCGGCCCCTCATACATGCGGGGTGGTGTTGTGGCATGTCTGAAGAGGCGGCACGCGTATCCGGGGTGTGGCCCCCCTCTTGGACGGCGCCGCCGTCGGCACCTGTAGGGGGAAACAGACGTGTTGGGTCTACATGAAGGGGATGTAGCTGTGGGTTTGGCCCGGATGTTGCTCCCAGGTGTCCCTTTGGGCTGACCTAAAACAACCGGGTGGACAGGTGTAACGCCCCGGACACACCCGTCGGTGTCCTCGTCAGGCTACAGGAACGTTCCCTCTTGGCACATACGATTGTTCATCCAGTCCGGTACATGTGCCATGCCGGGTGCCACGACGGGTCACAAACGTCATGAACAACATGACCGCGCACCTGTCCGCAAACATCCGTGTAACCGCGAGGCCTGGCTCTGATACCAACTTGTAACGCCCTGGACACACCCGCCGGTGGTTGTTACTCCTGGCAGGATCTAGACTGGCCCCACAGATCATTACTAGTCTTTTCTGCGCACTTTGTCCTCACTCGTGCGCACATGGGAGCAACTTCCCGATCGGTCACCCATCCTGACACTACTCCAAGCTGAGCACGCTTAACTTTGGAGTTCTGTCCGAATGGGCTCCCGGAAAAGAAGGAATTCCTTATTGATATGAGTAGTCTATCATCCATAATAAGCCAGGCCATCACAACAGGTCCACTGGTCAAAGCCCGTCCTTGGGAAGTCAAAGGGTTAGATCTCGTGGTCAACCGCTCCAGGGTTAGGCGGGACGGGGGCCCTGGTGTTGGGGATTGTTGTAGAAATTAAAAAAATTCTACGCATCACCAAGATCAATCTATGGAGTTTACTAGCAACGAGAGGGGAGTGCATCTTCATACCTTTGAACATCGCGATGCGGAAGCATTGCAAGAACGCGGTCGGTGGAGTCGTACACGAAGTGATTCAGATCGCGACCGATTCCGATCTAAGCACCAAACAACGGTGCCTCCGCGGTCAACACACGTGCAACCCGGTGACGTCTCCCGCGCCTTGATCCAGCAAGGAGAGAGGGAGAGGTTGGGGAAGACTCCGTCCAGCAGCAGCACGACGATGTGGTGGTGTTGGAGGAGCGTGGCACTCCAGCAGGGCTTCGCCAAGCACTACGAGAGACGAGGAGGGAGAGGGGTAGGGCTGCGCCAAGAGAGAGGGAGACTCGTGTCTCTGGCAGCTCCAAAACCCCCACTATATATAGGGGAAGGGGGAGGGGCGCCCCCCTAGATCCATCTAGAGGGGGGCGGCGGCCCCCTTAGGGTTTCCAACTAGGGGGGCGCCCGCCCCCGGGGGGGGGGGGGGGGGGCAGCGCCCCCCTAGGGTTTCCAGCCCTAGGCGCCTTGGGCACTTGGGGGCGCACCAGCCCACTAAGGGGCTAGTTCCCACCCAACTACAGCCCATTAGGTCCTTCGGGGCAGGTGGATCCTCCCGGTGGACCCTCGGAACCCCTTCGGTGGTCCTGGTACAATACCGACAAACCCCGAAACCTTTCTGGTGACTGAAACTGGACTTCCCATATATAAATCTTCACCTCCGGACCATTCCGGAACTCCTCTGATGTCCGGGATCTCATCCAGGACTCCGAACAACTAGAGGCTCACTGGCGACATGTTGTGGTCTATGTATTCACACATGTATTACAATTTCCGGATAACACAATTATATCATGAACAATAGACAATTATCATGAACAAGTAAATATAATAATAACCATTTTATTATTGCCTCTAGGGCATATTTCCACAAGTCTCCCACTTGCACTAGTGTCAATAATCTAGTTACATTGTGATGAATCGAACACCCATAGAGTTCTGGTGTTGATCATGTTTCGCTTGTGGAAGAGGTTTAGTCAACGGATCTGCTACATTCAGATCTGTATGCACTTTACAAATATCTATGTATCCATCTTGAACATGTTCATGAATGGAGTTGAAGCGACGCTTGATATGCTTGGTCTTCTTGTGAAACCTGGGCTCCTTGGCAAGGGCAATAGCTCCAGTGTTGTCACAGAAGAGAGTCATTGGGCCCGACGCATTGGGAATAACTCCTAGGTTGGTGATGAACTCCTTCATCCAGACTGCTTCCTGTGTTGCCTCTGAGGCTGCCATGTACTCCGCTTCACATGTAGATCCCGCCACGACGCTTTGCTTCCAACTGCACCAGCTGACTGCCCCACCATTAAAAATATACACGTATCTGGTCTGTGACTTGGAGTCATCCAGATCTGTCTCGAAGCTAGCATCAACGTAACCCTTTACGACGAGCTCTTTGTCACCTCCATAAACGAGAAATATATCCTTAGTCCTTTTCAGGTACATCAGGATATTCTTGACCGCTGTCTAGTGTTCCATGCCGGGATTAGTTTGGTACCTTCCTACCAAACTTACGGCAAGGTTTACATCAGGTCTGGTACACAACATGGCATACATAATAGACCCTATGGCCGAGGCATAGGGGATGGCACTCATCTTTTCTCTATCTTCTGCCGTGGTCGGGCATTGAGCCGCGCTCAATCTCACACCTTGCAATACAGGCAAGAACCCCTTCTTTGACTGATCCATATTGAACTTCTTCAATATCTTGTCAAGGTATGTGCTTTGTGAAAGACCAATGAGGCGTCTCGATCTATCTCTATATATCTTGATGCCTAATATATAAGTAGCTTCTCCAAGGTCCTTCATTGAAAAACACTTATTCAAGTAGGCCTTTATGCTTTCCAAGAATTCTATATCATTCCCCGTCCATAGTATGTCATCCACATATAATATGAGAAACGCTACAGAGCTCCCACTCACTTTCTTGTAAACACAGGCTTCTCCATAAGTCTGCATAAACCCAAACACTTTGATCATCTCATCAAAGCGAATGTTCCAACTCCGAGATGCTTGCACCAGCCCATAGATTGAGCGTTGGAGCTTGCACACCTTGTCAGCATTCTTAGGATTGACAAAACCTTCTGGCTGCATCATATACAATTCTTCCTTAAGTAAACCATTAAGGAATTCCGTTTTGACGTCCATTTGCCATATCTCATAATCATAGAACGCGGCAATTGCTAACATGATTCGGACGGACTTTAGCTTCGCTACGGGTGAGAAAGTCTCATCGTAGTCAATCCCTTGAACTTGTCGATAACCCTTAGCGACAAGCCGAGCCTTATAGATGGTCACATTACCATCCGTGTCTGTCTTCTTCTTAAAGATCCATTTATTTTCTATGGCTCGCCAATCATCGGGCAAGTCAGTCAAAGTCCATACTTCATTTTGATGCATGGATCCTGTCGTGGGTTTGTCACGGCAGATGTCCTCGTGAAAGGACTTAGTCGTGGAGCCATCGCTACGGGTTAGCTTAAAGGGATTAAACCGGACAAGGGACACGAGGGTTTTTTATACTAGTTCGGCCCCTTCGATGAAGGTAAAAGCCTATGTCTAGTTGTGTTGGTATTGCTAGGATTTCGATGACCAGGGAGCGAATCCACTTTGCCTGGCTCTCGAGTTGTTGTCTGTTGTCCTTAAACCGCTTCCGGGTCATCCCTTTATATACACAGGTTGACGCCCACCGGTTTACAGAGTCCCGAGGCCGTATCATAAACGTGTCCGGCTCGTTCTCTTTCCTTCCTATCTTACAATGTAAGTTACATGAGAAAGTCAGTTTACATCTACAGGTCTTAATTCGCCTTTGGGCCTTTGGGCCTTCGTAAAGCACCACCATCCTTACGTCTTCATGGGCTTCTGGTCTTCTTGGAGTTAATCCGCTACTCCTGGCCGGTTTACGTCCAGCAGTAATATCCCCAACAGATCCTATCTCGGATTTCATGGCTTCAAGCCATTTGTCGGAATCCAGGCCCGCCATCGCTTCGTCATAGTTCGAAGGTTCACCATTGTCTAACAACATGATTTCCAGGACAGGGTTACCGTACCACTCTGGTGCGGAACGTGTCCTTGTGGACCTATGAAGTTCAATAGTAACTTGATCCGAAGTTCCTTGATCATCATCATTAACTTCCTCTCTAGTCGGTGCAGGCACCACAGAAACATTTTCTTGAGCTGCGCTACTTTCCGATTCAAGAGGCAGTACTTCATCAAGTTCCACTTTCCTCCCACTTACTTCCTTCGAGAGGAACTCTTGCTCCAGAAAGAATCCATTCTTGGCAACAAAGAGCTTGCCTTCGGATCTGAGGTAGAAGGTATACCCAATAGTTTCCTTAGGGTAACCTATGAAGACGCATTTTTCCGACTTGGGTTCGAGCTTTTCAGGTTGAAGTTTCTTGACATAAGCATTGCATCCCCAAACTTTTAGAAATGACAGCTTAGGTTTCTTCCCAAACCATAATTCATACGGTGTCATCTCACCAGATTTCGACGGAGCCCTATTTAAAGTGAATGCGGCAGTCTCTAAAGCATAACCCCAAAATGATAGTGGTAGGTCGGTAAGAGACATCATGGATCGCACCATATCCAATAGAGTGCGATTACGACGTTTGGACACACCATTACGCTAAGGTGTTCCAGGCGGCGTGAGTTGTGAAACAATTCCACATTTCCTTAAGTGCGTGCCAAATTTGTGACTCAAATATTCTCCTCCATGATCTGATCGTAAGAACTTTATTTTCCTGTCACGTTGATTCTCAACCTCACTCTGAAATTCCTTGAACTTTCCAAAGGTCTCAGACTTGTGTTTCATTAACTAGACATACCCATATCTACTCAAGTCATCTGTGAGGGTGAGAACATAACGATAACCACCGCGAGCCTTAACGCTCATTGGACTGCACACATCAGTTTGTATGATTTCCAATAAGTTGGTTGCTCGCTCCATTGTTCCAGAGAACAGAGTCTTGGTCATTTTGCACATGAGGCATTGTTCGCACGTATCAAATGATTCATAATCAAGAGACTCTAAAAGTCCATCTGCATGGAGTTTCTTCATGCGTTTGACACCAATGTGACCAAGGCGGCAGTGCCACAAGTATGTGGGACTATCATTATCAACCTTACATCTTTTGGCATTCACACTATGAATATGTGTAACATCACGTTCGAGATTCAATAAGAATAAACCATTGACCAACGGGGCATGACCATAAAACATATCTCTCATATAAATAGAACAACCATTATTCTCAGATTTAAATGAGTAGCCATCTCGCATTAAGCGAGATCCAGATACAATGTTCATGCTCAAAGCTGGCACTAAATAACAATTATGGAGGTTTAAAACTAATCCCGTAGGTAAATGTAGAGGTAGCGTGCCGACGCGATCACATCGACCTTGGAACCATTCCCGACGTGCATCGTCACCTCGTACTTCGGCAGTCTCCGCTTATTCCGCAGCTCCTGTTTTGAGTTACAAATATGAGCAACCACACCGGTATCAAATACCCAGGAGCAACTACGAGCGCTGGTTAGGTACACATCAATAACATGTATATCACATATACCTTTAGTATTGCCGGCCTTCTTATCTGCTAAGTACTTGGGGCAGTTCCGCTTCCAGTGACCGTTTCCCTTGCAATAAAAGCACTCAGTCTCAGGCTTGGGTCCATGCTTTGGCTTCTTCCAGGAAACTGGCTTACCGGGCGCGGCAACTCCCTTGACGTCCTTCTTGAAGTTCTTCTTACCCTTGCCTTTCTTGAACTTAGTGGTTTTATTCACCATCAACACTTGATGTTCATTTTTGATCTCCACCTCCGCTGATTTCAGCATTGAATATACCTCAGGAATGGTCTTTTCCATCCACTGCATATTGAAGTTCATCACAAAGCTCTTGTAGCTAGGTGGGAGCGACTGAAGGATTCTGTCAACGACCGCATCATCCGGGAGATTAACTCCCAGCTGAGATAAGCGGTTGTGCAACCCAGACATTTTGAGTATGTGCTCGTTGACAAAACTATTCTCCTCCATCGTACAACTGTAGAACTTGTTGGAGACTTCATATCTCTCGACCCGGGCATGAGCTTGGAAAACCATCTTCAGCTCTTGGAACATCTCATATGCTCCGTGCTGCTCAAAACGCTCTTGTAGCCCCGGTTCTAAGCTATAAAGCATGCCGCACTGAACCAGGGAGTAATCATCACTATGCGACTGCCAGGCGTTCATAACGTCTTGAGTTGCTGGGAAAACAGGTGCATCACCTAGCGGTGCTTCAAGGACATATGCTTTCTTGGCAGCTATGAGGATAATCCTTAGGTTACGGACCCAGTTTGTGTAGTTGCTACCATCGTCTTTCAGCTTGGTTTTCTCTAGGAACGCGTTGAAGTTGAGGGCAACATTAGCGTGGGCCATTTGATCTACAAGACATATTGCAAAGTTTTAGACTATGTTCATGATAATTAAGTTCATCTAATCAAATTATTTAATGAACTCCCACTCAGATTGACATCCCTCTAGTCATCTAAGTGATACATGATCCGAGTCAACTAGGTCATGTCCGATCGTCACGTGAGACGGACTAGTCATCATCGGTGAACATCTTCGTTTTGATCGTATCTTCTATACGACTCATGTTCGACCTTTCGGTCTTCCGTGTTCCGAGGCCATGTATGTACATGCTAGGCTTGTCAAGTCAACCTAAGTGTATTGCGTGTGTAAATCTGGCTTACACCCGTTGTATTCGAATGTTATAATCTATCACACCCGATCATCACGTGGGGTATTCACAATGGTGCTCAAGAGGTATTCACAACGAACCTTCGCAATGGTGCACAGTTAGGGGGAACACTTTCTTGAAATTATCGCGAGGGATCATCCTATTTAAGCTACCATCGTTCTAAGCAAATAAGATGTAAAACATGATATACATCACATGCAATCAAATAGTGACATGATATGGCCAATATCATTTTGCTCCTTTTGATCTTCATCTTCGGGGCGCCATGACCATCATCGTCACCGGCATGACACCATGATCTCCATCATCGTGTCTTCATGAAGTTGTCTTGCCAACTATTACTTCTACTACTATGGCTAACGATTTAGCAATAAAGTAAAGTAATTACATGACGTTTATGTTGACATGTGCTACCTCTTGAGCACTGCGTTGGATTTCCTTGAAGAGGAAAGGATGATGCAGCAAAGTAGCATAAGTATTTCCCTCAGTTTTTGAGAACCAAGGTATCAATCCAGTAGGAGGCTACGCGCGAGTCCCTCGTACCTGCACAAAACAAATAACTCCTCGCAACCCACGCGATAAGGGGTTGTCAATCCCTTCATGGTCACTTACGAGAGTGAGATCTGATAGATATGATAAGATAATATTTTTGGTCTTTTTATGATAAAGATGCAAAGCAAAGTAAAACCAAAGTAAAAAAGCAAATGAAGTAACTAAGTATTGGAAGATTTAATATGATGAAGATAGACCCGGGGGCCATAGGTTTCGCTAGTGGCTTCTCTCAAGAGCATAAGTATTTTACGGTGGGTGACCGAATTAGTATTGAGCATAGTTATGAGAATATCTAGGTATGATCATGTATATAGGCATCACGTCCGAGACAAGTAGACCGACTCCTGCCTGCATCTACTACTATTACTCCACTCATCGACCGCTATCCAGCATGCATCTATAGTATTAAGTTCATGAAACAGAGTAACGCCTTAAGCAAGATGACATGATGTAGAGGGATAAATTCATGCAATATCATAAAAACACCATCTTGTTATCCTCGATGGCAACAATACAATACGTGCCTTGCTGCCCCTACTGTCACTGGGAAAGGACACTGCAAGATTGAACCCAAAGCTAAGCACTTCTCCCATTGCAAGAAAGATCAATATAGTAGGCCAAACCAAACTGATAATTTGAAGAGACTTGCAAAGATAACCAATCATACATAAAAGAATTCAGAGAAGATTTGAATATTGTTCATAGATAATCTTGATCATAAACCCATAATTCATCGGTCTCACACCTTGCAATACAGGCAAGAACCCCTTCTTTGACCGATCCATATTGAACTTCTTCAATATCTTGTCAAGGTATGTGCTTTGTGAAAGACCAAGGAGGCATCTCGATCTATCTCTATAGATCTTGATGCCTAATATATAAGCAGCTTCTCCAAGGTCCTTCATTGAAAAACACTTATTCAAGTAGGCCTTTATGCTTTCCAAGAATTCTATATCATTCCCCATGAATAGTATGTCATCCACATATAATATGAGAAACACTACAGAGCTCTCACTCACTTTCTTGTAAACACAAGCTTCTCCATAAGTCTGCGTAAACCCAAACGCTTTGATCATCTCATCAAAGCGAATGTTCCAACTCCGAGATGCTTGCACTAGCCCATAGATTGAGCGTTGGAGCTTGCACACCTTGTCAACATTCTTAGGATCGACAAAACCTTCTGGCTGCATCATATACAATTCTTCCTTAAGAAAACCATTAAGGAATGTCATTTTGACGTCCATTTGCCATATCTCATAATCATAGAACGCTGCAATTGCTAACATGATTCAGACGGACTTCAGCTTCGCTACGGGTGAGAAAGTCTCATCGTAGTCAACCCCTTGAACTTGTCGATAACCCTTAGCGACAAGCCGAGCCTTATAGATGGTCACATTACCATCCGCGTCTGTCTTCTTCTTAAAGATCCATTTATTTGCTATGGCTCGCCGATCACGGACGGCGATGACACAGGTAAACGTTCTACAGTATACATATATAGGCTCTGGGGTCTGGCCCCCCTCACGGACGGCGATGTCGCCGGCACTTGGAGGGGTGAAACCGATGCGTCGATAGCTTTCGGAGGGTAGGAAGGACCGTGGGTGTTTTAGAAAAATGGTAGGAGTTTTTAAAAATTAAAGTTGAGGTTAAAAAATATTGAAAAATGGGTATGCCTATGGCTTGGCTGTCAGCATAGGTGGCCACGTGGAAACGATACAACTACCTCTTTTAGCACTGCGTTGGTTTTCCCCGAAGAGGAAGGGATGATGCAGCAAAGTAGCGTAAATATTTCCCTCAGTTTTTGAGAACCAAGGTATCAATCCAGTAGGAGGCTACGCGCGAGTCCCTCGCACCTGCACAAAACAAATAAATCCTCGCAACCAATGCAAATAGGGGTTGCCAATCCCTATAGGGCCACTTACGAGAGTGAGATCTGATAGATATGATAAGATAATATTTTTGGTATTTTTATGATAAAGATGCAAAGTAAAATAAAGGCAAAGTAAATAGCAAAGTAAATAAGTAAGTAGTAGGATATTGATATGATAGAGATAGACCCGGGGGCCATAGGTTTCACTAGTGGCTTCTCTCGAGAGCATAAGTATTCTACGGTGGGTGAACAAATTACTCTGAGCAATTGACAGAATTGAGCATAGTTATGAGAATATCTAGGTATGATCATGTATATAGGCATCACGTCCAAGACAAGTAGACCGACTCCTGCCTGCATCTACTACTATTACTCCACTCATCGACCGCTATCCAACATGCATCTAGAGTATTAAGTAAAAACAGAGTAACGCCTTAAGCAAGATGACATGATGTAGAGGGATAGACTCATGCAATATGAAGAAAAACCCATCTTCTTATCCTCAATGGCAACAATACAATACGTGCCTTGCTGCCCTTACTGTCACCGGGAAAGGACACCGCAAGATTGAACCCAAAGCTAAGCACTTCTCCCATTGCAAGAAAGATCAATCTAGTAGGCCAAACCAAACTGATAATTCGAAGAGACTTGCAAAGATAACCAATCATACATAATAGAATTCAGAGAAGATTCAAATATTATTCATAGATAGACTTGATCATAAACCCACAATTCATCGGTCTCAACAAACACACCGCAAAAAGAAGATTACATCGAATAGATCTCCACAAGAGAGGGGGAGAACATTGTATTGAGATCCAAAAAGAGAGAAGAAGCCATCTAGCTACTAACTATGGACGCGTAGGTCTGAAGTAAACTACTCACACTTCATCGGAGAGGCTATGGTGTTGATGTAGAAGCCCTCCGTGATCGATGCCCCCTCCGGCGGAGCTCCGGAACAGGCCCCATGATGGGATCTCATGGATACAGAAAGTTACGGCGGTGGAATTAGGATTTTGGCTCCGTCCCTGATCGTTTGGGGGTATGTGGGTATATATATGAGGAAGAAGTACGTCGGTGGAGCAACAGGGGGGCCCACGAGGGTGGAGGGCGTGCCTGGGGGGTGATACGTCCATTTTGCATCATGAATTTATATTGATATTTATCGCATTATGGACTGTTATTTCACTTTATATCACAATACTTATGGCTATTCTCTCTTATTTTACAAGGTTTACATAAGGAGGGAGATTGCCGGCAGCTGGAATTCTGGGCTGGAAAAGGAGCAAATATTAGAGACCTATTCTGCGCAACTCCAAAAGTCCTGAAACTCCACGGAATGTCTTAAAAGAAATAAAGAAAAATCCATGCCAAAGATGAAGGCCAGGGGGCCCACACCCTTCTCCCGAGGGTGGGAGGCGCGCCCCCTACCTCGTGGGCCCCTTGGTGGGTCTCCGACGTCCATCTTCTCCTATATGAAGTCTTTCGATGAGAAAAAAAAATAAGAAGCAACCTTTCGGGACGAGACTCCGCCGCCACGAGGCGGAACCAAGGCGGAACCAATCTAGAGCTCCGGCAGAGCTGTTCTGCCAGGGAAACTTCCCTCCGGGAGGGGGAAATCCTCACCATCGCCATCACCAACGCTCCTCTCATCGAGAGAGGGAAATCTCCATCAACATCTTCACCAGCACCATCTCATCTCCAAACCCTAGTTCATCTCTTGTATCCAATTCTTGTCTCAAAGTCCGGGATTGGTGCTAGTAGGTTGCTAGTAGTGTTGATTACTCCTTGTAGTTGATGCTAGTTGGTTTATTTGGTGGAAGATCATATGTTCAGATACTTTATGCATATCATTACCCATATGATTATGAACATGAATATGCTTTGTGAGTAATTAGTAGTCATGTGAATTTGGTATTCGTTTGATATTTTGATAAGATGTATGTTGTCTAGCCTCTAGTGGTGTTATGTGAACGTCAACTACATAACACTTCACCATTATTTGGGCCTAGAGCAAGGCATTGGGAAGTAATAAGTAGATGATGGGTTGCTAGAGTGACAGAAGCTTAAACCCTAGTTTATGCGTTGCTTCGTAAGGGGCTGATTTGGATCCATATGTTTCATGCTATGGTTAGGTTTACCTTAATACTTTTGTTGTAGTTGCGGATGCTTGCAATAGAGGTTAATCATAAGTGGGATGCTTGTTCAAGTAAGAACAGCACCCAAGCACCGGTCCACCCACATATCAAAGTATCAAAGTATCGAACGCGAATCATATGAACGTGATGAAAACTAGCTTGACGATATTCCCATGTGTCCTCGGGAGCGCTTTTCCTATTATAAGAGTTTGTTCCGGCTTGTCCTTTGCTACAAAAAGGATTGGGCCACCTTGCTGCAACTTATTTACTTTTGTTACTTGTTGCTCGTTACAATTTACCTTATTACAAAACTAACTGTTACCACTTATTTCAGTACTTGCAGAGAATACCTTGCTGAAAACCGCTTATCATTTCCTTCTGCTCCTCGTTGGGTTCTACACTCTTACTTATCGAAAGGACTACGATAGATCCCCTATACTTGTGGGTCATCAGGGGGGCAGGCGCGCCCCCCTACCTCGTGGCGTCCTGTTACGTGGCTTGACGTAGGGTCCAAGTCTCCTGAGTTGTATTCGATGAGAAAATCACGTTCCCGAAGGTTTCATTCCGTTTGGACTCCGTTTGATATTCCTTTTCTTCGAAACCCTAAAACAGGCAAAACACAGCAATTCTGGGCTGGGCCTCCGGTTAAAAGGTTAGTCCCAAAATTAATATAAAAGTGGATAATAAAGCCCAATAATGTCCAAAACAGTAGATAATATAGCATGGAGCAATCAAAAATTATAGATACGTTGGAGACGTATCAAGCATCCCCAAGCTCAATTCCTGCTCGTCCTCGAGTAGGTAAATGATAAAAACATAATTTTTGATCCGGAGTGCTACTTGGCATAATTTTAATGTCATTCTTCTTAATTTTGGTATGAATATTCAGATCTAAAAGATTCAAGACAAAAGTTCATATTGACATAAAAATGATAATACTTCAAGCATACTAACAAAGCAATTATGTCTTCTCAAAATAACATGGCTAAAGAAAGTTATTCCTACAAAATCATATAGTCTGGCTATGCTCTATCTTCACCACACAAAATATTTAAATCATGCACAACCCTGATGACAAGCCAAGCAATTGTTTCATACTTTTTACATTCTCAAAACTTTTTCAATCTTCACGCAATACATGAGCGTGAGCCATGGATATAGCACTATAGGTGGAATAGAGTGGTGGTTGTGGAGAAGAAAAAAAGGAGAAGATAGTCTCACATCAACTAGGCGTATCAACGGGCTATGGAGATTCCCATCAATAGATATCGATGTGAGTGAGTAGGGATTGCCATGCAACGGATGCACTAGAGCTATAAGTATATGGAAGCTCAAAAAGAAACTAGTGGGTGTGCATCCAACTTGCTTGCTCATAAAGACCTAGGGCAATTTGAGGAAGCCCATCATTGGAATATACAAGTCAAGTTCTATAATGAAAAATTCCCACTAGTATATGAAAGTGATATGAGAGACTCTCTACTATGAAGATCATGGTGCTACTTTGAAGCACAAGTGTGGTAAAAGGATAGTAACATTGTCCCTTCTCTCTTTTTCTCTCTTTTTTATTTTTTATTTGGGCCTTTTCTCTTTTTATGGCCCATTCTCTTTCTCTTTTTTTATTTGGGCTTCTTTGGCCTCTTTTATTTATTTTTCGTCCGGAGTCTCATCCCGACTTGTGGGGGAATCATAGTCTCCATCATCCTTTCCTCACTGGGACAATGCTCTAATAATGATGATCATCACACTTTTATTTTTCTTACAACTCAACAATTACAACTCGATGAACAAAATATGACTCTATGTGAATGCCTCAGGCAGTATACCGGGATATGCAATGATGCATGAGTGACAAGTATGAAAGAATTATGAACGGTGGCTTTGTCACAAATACTATGTCAACTACATGATCATGCTAAGCAATATGACAATGATGGAGTGTGTCATAAACGGAACGGCGGAAAGTTGCATGGCAATATATCTCGGAATGGCTATGGAAATGCCATAATAGGTAGGTATGGTGGCTGTTTTGAGGAAGGTATATGGTGGGTGTATGATACCGGCGAAAGGTGTGCAGTATTACAGAGGCTAGCAAAGGTGGAAGGATGAGAGTACGTATAATCCATGGACTCAACATTAGTCATAAAGAACTCATATACTTATTGCAAAAATCTACAAGTTATCAAAGTAAAGTATTACGCGCATGCTCCTAGGGGGATAGATTGGTAGGAAAAGACCATCGCTCGTCCCCGACCGCCACTCATAAGGAAGACAATCAATAAATAAAGCATGCTCCGACTTCATCACATAATGGTTCACCATACGTGCATGCTACGGGAATCACAAGCTTCAACACAAGTATTTCTCAAATTCACAACTACTCAACTAGCATGACTTTAATATCACCATCTCCATGTCTCAAAGCAATTATCAAGTATCAAACTTATCATAGTATTCAACACACTCATAAGAAAGTTTTATTATTAATCTTGCATACCAAGCATATTAAGATTTAAGAAAATTACGATGCTATTAAGATTCTCAAAATAATCTTAAGTGAAGCATGAGAGATCAATAGTTTTTATAAAACAAATCCACCACCGTGCTCTAAAAGATATAAGTGAAGCACTAGAGCAAAATTATATAACTCAAAAGATATAAGTGAAGCACATAGAGTATTCTAACAAATTCCAAATCATGTATGGCTCTCTCAAAAGGTGTGTAAAGCAAGGATGATTTTGGTAAACTAACAATCAAAGACTCAAATAATACAAGACGCTCCAAGCAAAACACATATCATGTGGTAAATAAAAATATAGCTCCAAGTAAAGTTACCGATAGAAGTAGGCAAAAGAGGGGATGCCTTCCGGGGCATCCCCAAGCTTTGGCTTTTAGGTGTCCTTAGATTATCTTGGGGGTGCCATGGGCATCCCCAATCTTAGGCTCTTGCCACTCCTTGTTCCATAATCCATCAAATCTTTACCCAACACTTGAAAACTTCACAACACAAAACTTAAAGTAGAAAATCTCGTGAGCTCCGTTAGCGAAAGAAAACAAAAGACCACTTCAAGGTACTGTAATGAGCTCATTCTTTATTTATATGGGTGTTATACCTACTGTATTCCAACTTCTCTATGATTTATAAACTATTTTACTAGCCATAGATTCATCAAAATAAGCAAACAACACACGAAAAACAGAATCTGTCAAAAACAGAACAGTCTGTAGTAATCTGTAGCTAGCGCAAGATCTGGAACCCCAAAAATTCTAAAATAAATTTCTGGACGTGAGGAATTTATCTATTAATCGTCAGAAAAAGGAATTAACTAAATATCACTTTCCAAATAAAAATGACAGCAGTTCTCGTGAGTGCTAAAGTTTCTATTTTTTACAGCAAGTTCAACAAGACTTTCCCCAAGTCTTCCCAACGGTTCTACTTGGCACAAACACTAGTTAAACACACAAAAAAACACAACCAAAACAGAGGCTAGATAATTTATTTATTACTAAACAGGAGCAAAAAGCAAGGAATTAAAATAAAATTGGGTTGCCTCCCAACAAGCGCTATCGTTTAACGCCCATAGCTAGGCATAACAAGCAAGAATAGATCTAGGTATTGCCATCTTTGGTATTAGGAAAGAAAAGAGCAAACTTGCTATCTATAGAATTAATCCTTCTATTTTGATAAAGCACATGGCTATTAATGTTAGAAGAAAGATTAAGCATGTTACGGAAGTTTGTATCTAGGCTAGCTTTTATCTCTTTAATAGATTCATTTTGGTAAGAGAGCAAAAGAGATGTAGATTCAACTTTCTCATTCATGGGGTGACCAAATATAGTTTTCATTTTTTCATAAGTGTCTACGACATCCCCTTCAAGGAAACCTTCTTCAAATATAGAATCTAATACATGCTTAAAAGAGGAAGGAAGGGCAATATAAAAGATTTTTAGGTAAACTTCAATTTGATATTGGGGAACATAGCTAGCCCTGATCCTTAATAGTCTATACCAAGCATCTTTTAAAGATTCATCAAGTCAATAACGAAAAATTCCAGAATCCTCTTCATCAAAATTATTAAGACTCTCATTGATAACTCTGGTAGGTTTTCCATAGTATCCTTATTTATAAGTTTAGCGAGGATAGAGGGGTTGTCCAAAGAACTAAAACTCTGGAGAGAACCCACAATCCTTTTTGATTCAGACATAGCGGAAGAAGGGCACGCGGAAAGAGAGGGAGGATAGAGAGAGAGGGCAAATAAAACGGCAACGGTGAAGTGGGGGGAGAGGAAAACGAGAGGCAAATGGCAAATAATGTAATGCGGGAGATAAGGGTATGTGATGGGTACTTGGTATGTTGACTTTTGCCTAGACCTCCCCGGCAACGGCGCCAGAAATCCTTCTTGCTACCTCTTTTAGCACTGCGTTGGTTTTCCCCGAAGAGGAAGGGATGATGCAGCAAAGTAGCATAAGTATTTCCCTCAGTTTTTGAGAACCAAGGTATCAATCCAGTAGGAGGCTACGCGCGAGTCCCTCGCACTTGCACAAAACAAATAAATCCTCGCAACCAACGCAAATAGGGGTTGTCAATCCCTATAGGGCCACTTACGAGAGTGAGATCTGATAGATATGATAAGATAATATTTTTGGTATTTTTATGATAAAGATGCAAAGTAAAATAAAGGCAAAGTAAATAACTAAGTAGAGATTGATATGATAGAGATAGACCCGGGGGCCATAGGTTTCACTAGTGGCTTCTCTCGAGAGCATATGTATTCTACGGTGGGTGAACAAATTATTGTTGAGCAATTGACAGAATTGAGCATAGTTATGAGAATATCTAGGTATGATCATGTATATAGGTATCACGTCCAAGACAAGTAGACCAACTCCTGCCTGCATCTACTACTATTACTCCACTCATCGACCGCTATCCAGCATGCATCTAGATTATTAAGTAAAAACAGAGTAACGCCTTAAGCAAGATGACATGATGTACAGGGATAGACTCATGCAATATGAAGAAAACCCCATCTTCTTATCCTCGATGGCAACAATACAATACGTGCCTTGCTGCCCTTACTGTCATCGGGAAAGGACACCGCAAGATTGAACCCAAAGCTAAGCACTTCTCCCATTGCAAGAAAGATCAATCTAGTAGGCCAAACCAAACTGATAATTCGAAGAGACTTGCAAAGATAACCAATCATACATAAAATAATTCAGAGAAGATTCAAATATTATTCATAGATAGACTTGATCATAAACCCACAATTCATCGGTCTCAACAAACACACCGCAAAAAGAAGATTACATAGAATAGATCTCCACAAGAGAGGGGGAGAACATTGTATTGAGATCCAAAAAGAGAGAAGAAGCCTTCTAGCTACTAACTATGTTCCCGTAGGTCTGAAGTAAACTACTCACACTTCATCGGAGAGGCTATGGTGTTGATGTAGAAGCCCTCCGTGATCGATGCCCCCTCCGGCGGAGCTCCGGAACAGGCCCCAAGATGGGATCTCGTGGATACAGAAAGTTACGGCGGTGGAATTAGGGTTTTGGCTCCGTCCCTGGTCGTTTGGGGGTACGTGGGTATATATAGGAGGAAGAAGTACGTCGGTGGAGCAACAGGGGCCCCACAAGGGTGGAGGGCGTGCCTGGGGGGCAGGCGCGCCCCCCTGCCTCGTGGCCTCCTGTTACGTGGCTTGACGTAGGGTCCAAGTCTCCTGAGTTGTATTCGATGAGAAAATCACGTTCCCTAAGGTTTCATTCCGTTTGGACTTCGTTTGATATTCCTTTTCTTCGAAACCCTAAAATAGGCAAAAAAACAACAATTCTGGGTTGGGCCTCCGGTTAATAGGTTAGTCCCAAAATTAATATAAAAGTGGATAATAAAGCCCAATAATGTCCAAAACAGTAGATAATATAGCATGGAGCAATCAAAAATTATAGATACGTTGGAGACGTATCAGATACCTATGCCGACGGCAAAGCTGTCGGCATACCCCTCCTTATCCGCACGGGATGCAACCCCCTCCACTCATTCTGCTCATTCCCACGTCGTGACTCCCGCCGCCCCAACCCGTCCCTCCGCCGTCGCCCCAGGACCGCCACTCGCGTCGCCGCCGCCGGCCCACTCGACCCCCACCAGCGTCGCCGCCGCCCAGATCCACCCCGACTCCGACCCCCTTCGCCACCACCGCCCAGCTCCACCCCATCCCGCGCCGCCGCCACCACCGCCGCCCCACTCGACCCCCACCACCGCCGCCGCCGCCCCCTCACCCCACCACCACCCCCGTCCGCCCTACCACCGCTCGCCGGCCTGCATCCACACCGCCCCAACCTCGCTCCCTCCCTCACCAGGTCGGGCCTCGGCGGATCAGTGCCCCTCGTCGTGCCGGCCAGGGCTTGGAGCCCTCCTCCACCAACCCCTGCAGCGGCGGCCCCGGCGCCTGTCACCCTTCCCCGACCCCTGCCCCCTGCTTCCCTGCTCGGCCGCTGCATCGGCGCCCAAAATGCCCCCGGTGAGCTATTTTTTCATTATTATTTTTTTCATTTTGTTACTATTTGTTATGTGCATGGATGCATGGATTAAATTTTGGTAGATGAATTGATGAATATTGGTAGATGGATGGATTGATGAATGTTGTTATCTTTTGTTAGATGGATTTGTGATAGATGGATGGATTAATGAATTTGTTAGATGGATTTGTGATAGATGGAATGATGAAATTTTGTTAGATGGATGTATTGATGAATATTTGTAAGTTTTGTGTTTGGTCATGTTTTTTCATATGACACATTATTTGTCATGTTTAGTGTTAGGTCATGTTGTTTCATAGGACACTTAATGAAGCTTTTTTGTAATTTGAGATGTTGTTTCATGTTGGTTCATAATATAATGTCAATGCTTTATGTGATATGTGATGAGCTAAATTTTTTTCACTCGGTCAATTTTACAGGATTTGTGGTGTTTCATCTCTGTGGAGTGATCTTTGACGTTGGAGGTGTTGGTCCACGGTCGTCCCTCCTCTGATCGACTACATTATCTACATCCGAGGGTGAGCAACAATTCCATGACCTCGTCTGCTTTTTTTCCATGTCACTAGATTTCATTTTCACATCAAGTCGCGTAACCTAGGCATCTCCCGTCCAAAAGGGTTCCATCGATAAATATGCATTCAATTGCATATTTATCACCGCAACACTTTCAGATTGTCCAACGTTTTCCACGGACAGCCCGAGGATGTGTAGGTTGGGTACGTTGTTCGTGCCCTACCCCGTTCTGAGACAGGATTTCAGCAGCGCCTCCCTGTTGTTCTCCGGATGCACATTCTCTCGAAATTTTGCCAAGACGTGTATTTGGAGAACAGCGGGGAGGTTCTACCGAAATTTTGTCTCGGAATGGGGTAGAGCATGGACAACGTACTCAATCTACACATTCTCGGGTGGGATTAGAACCCATCTTTACCTATTAGAGATGTAGGTGGATTAAATGTTGTTTCTCGTCAACCCTGTAAAAAATAAAATATTGATGTGAGTGATTTAAATGAATCCTTTATTTTGTTGTGTGGCTTCCAATAAAGCAGGGATGGCAGATAATCAGTGGATGTTTAGTGGGTTTTTTCGTCGGAATCAAGTAACAACAGAGTGGGTCGAGAAAACTGATGTGTTTTTGAAAGAGATATTCCGTAGTCCAATGAGGATTGTGCCAGAATGCCCGTGTGCCAAATGTAAGAGACGTATGCGTAGAGATAAGAGTGAGATGACTAAGCACCTTCGCACGCATGGATTTATGCCCAACTTTAATATGCCGATAAATTTGCCCAGCGGGACCGTGGTAGAGAGGAGGTTATACGACAAGGCATCACTGGTTATGAGGACAATGGGGTTAGAGACATGCTAGATGATGTCTTTGCTGCATAGCCGACACCTCCGTCACATTCAGCGAATGAACCGGAGGAGCTGGAGGAAACCGCAAAGGCATTCCTGGATATCTTGGCCTCGTCAAAGAAACCTCTTTATGAGGGTGCCAAGTTGTCTGTGCTGGATGCCATCTCGCAACTGATGGCAGTCAAGGCTGAGTATGGCTGTAGCACAGGTTGCTTCGAAGCATTTCTGGGAGTATGGTCTAACAGCCTGCCTGAGGGCCATGAACTGCCGAAAACCATGTACGCTATGAAGAAAATCATGAAGGCGCTCTCCATGGATTATGAGAAAATACATGTTAGTCCAAAGAATTGCCTTTTGTTTAGGCATGAGTATGCGATTGACAACTACTGTAGGAAGTGCGGTTCCTCTCGGTATATTGAGATGGTCGATGAGCAGGGTCAGAAGCAGCAACTAAAAATCCCTGTGAAGGTTCTTCGGTATCTTTATTTTATAAAAAGACTGCAGCGCCTTTTCATCACGAGGAGTCTGCCAAAATGATGAAGTGGCACAAGGAAGGGAAAAGGTACAATCCAAAAAAATGTACATCCATCAGAAGGTGAAGCATGCAAGTCATTCGATATAGAGTACTCGGAGGAAGAAGTCGAGGCTGGGAATGTCAGCATTGCTATATCAAGTGATGGGTTCAATCCATATGGTATGTCGTCTAATCCATACAGCTGTTGGCCCGTATTTGTTATTCCGCTCAATCTCCCTCCCGACGCCATAATGCAACGCAAGACCATGTTCATGTCGGTTATAATTCCGGGGCCTGAATATCCGGGGAAGAATTTGAGTGTGTTTATGCAGCCTTTGGTGGATGATTTGAACCATTCTTGGTACTTCCCGATGTTGACGTACGACAGGCATCTGTAGAAAAATTTCTTGATGAAAGTTTGGCTACAGCATTGCATGCATGACTTTCCCGGCTATGCCCTGTTCTGTGGATGGTGTACAAGTGGGAAGATGCCTTGCCTAGTGTGCATGCAGACCTTGATTTTCATTTGGCTGAAGAAGGATGGCAAGTATGTTGCCTTTGACCTGCATCGACAGTTCCTCCCTCCAGACCATCCTAATAGGGAAGAAAATAATAACTTCACAAAAGGCAAAGTTGCCCATGAAGTAAACGAGATTCCAACGTTTTCTGGTGCGGATGTGCTTGCTCAGTTGAAAGCTCTTAAGCCTGCCGGCAAAGGCAAAGGCAAAGGTAAAGGCAAAGCCACAGGCAAAGATGAGGGCGAGGGAAAAGGAAAAGGTAAAGGGAAAAAATTGAAGGATATGGTGAGACGCACAACTGGATTCACATTACCCCCTTCACGTAGCTTCCCTATTTTAAGGACCTCAAACTTCCATACAACATCGACGGGATGCACACCGAAAAGAATGTTGCAGAGTCCCTTTTTCGCACGATCCTCAACATTCCTGATAAGACAAAGGATAATGTTAATGCTAGAGTCAATCAACAGAATATTTGTGATAGACCACGTCTACACATGCAGCCTCCCACAGGCAGTCAAAAATCTTGGTTCAAGCCAGATGCTGACTTCATACTTAAGAAGGATCATAAGATGGAGGCATTCAAGTGGCTGAAACATGTCATGAAGTTCACTGATGGTTATGCGTCGTATATAAGTAAGGGGGTCAATCTTTCAACGGGCAGAATGACCAGGCTCAAGAGTCATGACTATCATGTATGGATTGAGCGGATTATGCCGGTGATTGTTTGGGGCTATGTTCCCGGGCGTGTCTGGCGTGTGCTTGCGAAGTTAAGCCATTTCTTCCGCACGCTTTGTGCTAAAGAAGTATGTCCTGAGATGGTAAAAGAAATGCATAAGAAGGCGCCGGAGTTGATATGCAAGCTAGAGAAGATCTTCCCGCCAGGCTTCTTTACTCCGATGACATATCTCATTTTGCACCTTGTGAACGAGGTATTGTTGGGGGGCCTGTGCAGAATCGTTGGCAGTACGACCCTGAGAGATAGAACAAGCATATGAGACAGAAATGTGGAAACAAAGCTAAGATTGAAGCTTCCATAGCTGGCGGTTATCCTAGAGGAGGTGGCAGACCTCAGGACAGCCTACTATCCGGACCATGTTCCCACGCTGCACAATAAGGTGTTTCGATACAATACATAAGAACCCAAGTATAAACCCAAGCTGCCTCTACTCATCGGGCAAGGTGGCAGGGTTGGTTGCTCGACACCTTATATCATGCCACGAGATGAGTGGGAGGATGTCATGTTCTATATCTTGCACAACATCAAGGAAGTTGAGGATGAGTGGATGAGGTAATACCTTTGCACCATTCTTGTAGTCAATTCGTTATGTTCACTTTGCCTAGTTCTTATACCGCTTTTCTTATTGTAGTCGATTCATTGATGAAGAGTGGACGGGAATGCCGCCTCCTACTAAAGCGAAGGCACTTGCTCTTCTCCGAAAGGGTGCTAATGGAAGGAAAAAATTTGTTGTGTGGTTCATGGAGAAAGTAAATTTTCACACTTCCCTATTACCTATTTCACCGTACAATTCCAATTAAACTCATGCACCCCATAATTCAATTAGAGAAATGATCCGAACGAATCAATGGATGAAGAATTGAGATGGGTTTCCATGGGTTTTGACCCTATCGTCATCAGATGTGAATGGGTATCGCTTCCATACAGAGGAGCACCGGAACAGTCGGCCTGATCCCAAAACTATAAATATTGGAGTCTACATCGAAGGAGATAATAAAGTAGATTACTACGGAAGGGTAGGAAAAATATACGAGCTTACATTCAAACGTGGCCGCGAACACCTAAGTCTCACTGTGTTCAAATGCCGATGGTTCGACCCCAAAAAGGGTCTGAGACATACGCCTTCTGTTGGTTTAGTTGAAGTTAAACCATCAACCATCTATGTCGGAGCTGGTCTCTTTATCGCCGCTACCCAGGCCACACAAGTATATTATCTGCCTTACCCTTTCCAGAAAGAGTACCTAAAGGGTTGGGAAGTTGTGTTCAAGGTGTCGCCACATGGTAAGCTACCGGACCCGAACGATGATGACTACTACAACATAATCCCCATGACATACGAGGGAGTGTTCTTTCAAGAGGAACATGATGATGTGGTCCGAAACAAGGAGGATGATGACTTGGGTTATGTTGACCTGGACCCAAACGACGACGACGCACGGATTGATGGTGTGGCAGTTGTGAATCAAAGAGACATAATTATGCTTGAAAAGTTAAATGAAGACGCTGACGATGAGGAAGAGCCTCCACCTTCGTCAGACAACGAAGAAGATATGCATGATAGTGATGATGATACCGGTTGACAAATAGATTACAATAGTGATGATTCATATGGGTTCTAGAAAATGTAAGTTCTTTTAACGATCATTACAATAGTATGCTTAATGTGCTCTTCTATTATTAATGTTCTTTCCTGTATGCTTAATGTGCTCTTCTGTTATTAATGTTCTTTCCTGTATGCTTGTTTATTCGATATCCTTACTAATTGTTTATTCTCTTCTCGATGCAGGTTTGCTAATCATGCGCAAGTCCAGCGGCGCTAGTTTCCTCAGTAAATTCAAAGGACTTACTCGGAGTGGACGAGCCCACAAGGTTCCCTACCGACTACGCGAGGATGACACCTCATAGGGAGGTGGAGGGGTCGGGGGAGGATACCATAGGGGGGGGGGGGGGGGGGGAGAGCCCCTAGAGGAGGAGGAGGTGGGGGAGAGGCACCCGGGGCAAAAAACTCCGGGCCGTGTCTGAAATAGGAGGGTCTTCTTCGATGCCCTCCTGTACTGAGGCACCTTCTGAGTCTGAGGAGGAGGAGTATGTTCCTGATGGCGAGGAGGAGGAGGGTGAGGAGGAGGGCGAGGAGGGTGGTGGAGGGGAGGTTGACCCCGAGTTGTGGGGTGACTTGCCACCGGGTGCTCCGAAGGGGTGGCTGCGTGGAACTGCCGGAGTACCTACACCACCTTCTATCGAGGCGCACAAGTGGCTCATTGAACCTACGGGGATAGAGTAAGTGCCTCTCAATCATATTTTCAACACATGACAACATTTTCTTATTGTACACATGGAAATCCATTGATTCTTTTGCAGGAACTAGATCCTTCACGGAAAGGGACGTAAATCGAATGGCCTTTTCATTGTCCTGTTGAAGGAGTTTTGGCCGGGCCTATTCTACCCACGGCCAGACAGGGACCCGCAGCTATGGGTTTCGGCCACAAGCTGGGCCCACTACGAGGCTTACAGCCACGCGGAGTACGGGACGGCCGCTAAGGCCGTGATCACCAAATTTTGGGTAAGTTCTCTTCTTAATCACTTGTCTTTAGTTTTGTTCATAGTTTATCATTGAATCACTCAACTCATGCCTTGTTTTTCTTCTGGTTTTATGCATGATTGCAGCAACTCTATAGAGTTCTTGACGAGCACAAGGCCAGAGCCGACGTGGTCTTGCTGGCGGCTGTGAAGAAGAAAGCTTGTCAGTTGCAGTACGAGGTGCGCTGGGTTGCCGTCTCACAGTAGAACCACAACTACCTTCATCAAAAGATGACCAAAACTCAAGCGAAGAGGCAACGACTTACCTTGATTAGGGAGCAGTTCATGAAGGTAACTATTACTGACTTTTCATTGTTTCAAGCAGTCAGTTATATGTTTCGTGCTGACATGTCATGCTTCCAAAATTTGCATAGGTTATTCCTTGTTGGTGCTATGGAAAGGATGACGAATGGGTGAGTTTGGTGGATAGGTGGCTCGGCAACAATGCAGAGTTTTCTGCCAAGAGCAGCAAGGCCCGGGCTAACCGTGGAAAAGACGGGACACACGGCCAAGGAAACAGGAACCACTGGGGCTTCAAGGCCATGAATGTATATCTATATGCATGATGCATTTTTGTTCTTCTTTACCGTCATGTTCTTATGTATGGCTAGCTTTTGTTTGACGTTGCAGGAGGACAAGTTGAAGAGGCCGCTCTCAGACATTGAGTCGTGGAAGCTGGCCCGTGAGCGGAGTGATCACAAGGACGGCAAGAGCCAGTACTACGGCAAGACCGAGGAACACCTGGAATCTTACACTCAGCAGTTTCAGAGGTTGCATCCGCCTGGTCCGGATGCTCCTGACGTCGTCCAGTCTCATATCGACGATACGGCGGTGGTGGCCATCCAGGGGAAGTCCCATGGCCGGTATCCGTGTTCCGATGGCTTGATCACTCCTTCGGTCTCGTACACATGGATTTGGGCTACCAACCCGAGCCCGTTAGAGAGTATGGGGCGTTCGCAGCCTCCCTTAGCCCGCCAGCATGCTGTAAGTACTTCCCCTTTATCTTCTTTCTCTCTAACTTTCTCAGTTTCTTTTAAGCATTGCTCACTTAGAAACAACTTAAATTTTGTAGGCATATAAGACCATTGTCGAGCATAGGAATCTCGAGGTGCGGGAGTACTTGCAACGAGTGAAGGCAAATGATGATTACAACCGTCAAATGATGACGGTTAGTTTTGCCCTCTTAAAACCAAGCTAAATTTTTGCATTTTCATTCCTTCTGACCTTCTAGTTTGCTTGTTTAACTAACATCCAGGCTATGTTGGCGTCTTGGAGTAACCGCGCGGATCCACCACAAATGGGACCCCCCCACCACCACCTGCGAAAGAACCCCCACATGTGCCCACGTACAATGAATGGGTGGCACTAGGGAGTGATAGTCCGGTTAGTACATTTGCCTAACTACTGACAAACTAGTTCCCGTTCATTCAACACTATCATATCATATTTACCGTTAGAATCTTCTCTCAAACATGTAGGGGACCGGTGGCTCGACTCCTGCTTCGTCGACCCCATTCACTCCAATCTGGCAAAGTGGTGGTGGTCTTGGCGGTGGCGGTTTTGGCGGAGGTGGTCTTGGCGGTGGTGGTTTAGGCGGAGGTGGTCTTGGCGGTGGTGGTTTTGGCGGAGGTGGTCTTGGTGTTGGTGGTTTTGGCGGTGGTGGTCTTGCTTGATGTCGATGACGACACCCATGCATGTGGCCGTCGTGCCATACCTTTCATGTTCCTACTTGTTAGTTTCTTTAGATGATGATGATGATGTTCCATGTCTTGCACTACTTATGTTCATGAACTTTCGCCAATGATAATCTTTAGATGATCAACTTGAGTATGTTTAAATGATGATGATGAACTTGAGTATGTTTAGATGATGAACTGTCATATTTCTGCATAATCCCGTATTTTCTGATTTGAAATGCTGTCAAAATGAACTGAAACAGAGAAAATAGGGAAAATAAAAAAACAGCACAAATCTATGCCGACGGCAAAGATATGCCCAGGGCTGCCCAGGGCCTGCCACATGGCAGGGATATGCCGACGGCTTTGCCGTCGGCATATCCCTGTTGCCAAGAGTCACCAGAGGCCGCCACGTGGCAGAGGTATGCCGACGGCTTTCATCTATGTCGACGGCTTTGCCGTCGGCATATCCCTGCTGCCAAGAGTCACTAGAGGCCGCCACGTGGCAGAGGTATGCCGACGGCTTGGCCGTCGGCATACCTCTGCCACGCGGCAGCCCGTGATTCGTCAGCGCTTTTGACGGCGCCGTCCGTTGCCGTCAGGTGAAAATCTCTACCAACGATGATATGCCGATGGCCGTATGGAAGCCGTCGACATAGGACCCTATACCGATGGCTTAACTATGCTGACGGTCTGACAGGACTATGCTGATGTGATCTATGCCGACGGGGGTATGCCGACGGCCGCCGTCGGCATAGTGGCGAGTCCGGTAGTGGCGATGTTGATATAAGGTATACCTTGGAGGACGCAACCCCCTTCCAGCAATCCCGCCATGGCCGGAATCGCGTGGAGGCCCCAACTCCTGCCGGTGCTCCAGATTCACAGCATGTCCTCGCGAACGATGTCGCAATCTCCGAATTGAATAAGTGGTTGTTCATCCCGTTCTACCGCTGATTTGCTCGTCGCCACCGCTGTGGTATTCTTGACTGCTTCACATATCCCCACAAGGTACAGTACGTGCTATCCCATCCCATGTCATGTAATTGAATTCTGAAGCAAGTAGTAAGTAGCATGATTACTTGTAGTTCATCTAATTTTCATCTAAGGTAATGCGGATTAGTTAAGGGAGGTGTGTTGTACGGGAGCATATGTGTTAATTCGTATCCTATGTTTAACAATTTGGCAAATTTTGTAGTATAAAAATCTCGGTAGTGAGGATACATTGCTGAACATGATGTGCCTGGGCCCACATGTACATGCTTTAGTTCATCATTAGTTATTCTCCACCAATAACTCCTCCTTGATTTTACTCTCTGGGCCCCAATGATTTCCAGCAGGCCAAGTATTTAGTGCCACATCTTTCCGTAAACTTGAACCAGTAAAAAATTGCCCATTGATGTAGCATTTCTCAATTTCATATGTGCCTTCATTCTAATGGTAAATATTCAATTAATTTCCGTCGGCTCAAAAGGATCCAAGCTTCTTTGTCCGTTATTTCCTGTTCAACCCTGACAAGGGAACTTTGCAAAGCCTTTCAGTTTGTCTTTTGTTTCGCTTACTTTACTATTCCATCTTGATGAACTCACCACATACTAAATATATCTCTCTCTGGTCACAGCTAGATGGCTAATAATTTCATGCACAACACCACAATAGCATATATTCAGAGATTTAGAATTGTTTTGTTGTCTTCTTTCTATGAAAGATATGCATGAATGCAGCGATGAGAATAGGATGAATGTCATGGCAGCAGCTGCAAACTCCAACAACATCATTGTCATGGGGGGCACCCGTTTCAATTGTGTCTTCTTGCAAGCTCCTTGTCAAGCAGAGGCACAAGGTTAGTCTTACTCTATAGATACATTTGTGATGCAATGATTGTTCTCTTAGGCTAATTAATCCATAGATTATGTCCTGTGATTCTCTAGGAGCACTAGGAAATTATAAGTTTTTAAGGGTCACATAACACAAGGAAACTCTCACCCACTGCAGCCAAGAAATTTCCAATTGAATCAAATGCAAATTATGCATAGTGCTCTTCCAAGCCATGGTTCAACCCCCACTTCTTGCCGCTCACCTTCGGCCCAAGCAGGCCTTCTTACGTCACCGCCGAGAGAGCATTCAACCATCTCTGGATTAAATATTGTACCTCAATCCATATATCAGATCTTGTGCTCAAGAAGACCATGGTGAAGAGCATGATAATGATCCAAATGTATGTTAACAATTGGTCCAGTTTTGAAATCTAAACAGGAAAGTGGAGGGGCCATTTAGTTTATGCCTAGATCCGGCTCGCCAGAGATGGTGCGTGGCAATATTTTGGAAAACAATTCCCCCACCCCTGTTTCGCCTGTCCGTGGGCGCCAAAATGAATGCAGCAACCAGTTTTTTGGCATGGATCCGATAATTGGGCTTCAATCCAAACGGTACCGAGTCAACGCCAAAATTTGGCATGGCAACCGCCGGCCACGATCGAAACAGGCCCTGAGCAACCATATAAGGGGGCATAACTTGACTAGATATTGCAAGGAAGTTTCCAGAACATAGATAATCACAACCCTGAATCCTGACATGATCTGTATAAAGATGCATGCCATGTTGTCATATCTGCACTACTAACATATAAGCGAATATACGATTTAGAGGAATTTAATTAAATCATTGACATGCATGCAAAGAAATAAAGCACTATCGTTCTGCTAGGTAGTACGATAGTTTGCAATTAAGAACTCATACTGGTTTGAATTCTTTATTAGTAATATAAATTTCCTAAGCTCTTTTTTGATTTTGTTGACATGCTTACTTTCCGTTCAATTTGCAATCAAATTTCTGTGAAATCTGTCCTCCTAACTTAATTCACACCATTTTTCTGACTATGCTGATCTCCTGCTGAAAGTGCAACTATCCCCGGGTGGTTTTGGTAATTCCTAACAGCATATAGCTCATTGAGCTAACATTATTCCAAGATTAATATTTCAGGAAAAGCTCAATGAATGGCATGGCATGGATGAGGAAAGTGGATCCCTCAAAATTCTAAGGACAAAAAGTTTGGCTCAAGCTTGAAGCTCAAGACTCTACATTTTATATTTTAGTAATCCAAGATCACATTGAGTCTATAGGAAAAGCCAATACTATCAAGGAGGGATGAGGTGTTGCTTAATGGCTTGCTTGCTCAAAGTGCTTAGTGATATGCTCCAAAATCCTCAACTACCTTCCCACATCCACATATGACCTAAACCAAAAGTCAAACTCGGCCCCACCGATTCTTTCTATCCGACGCCACCGAGTTTCAAATGTCATAGCCACTGCCACAAACCCTAGGCAAATCGGTCTCACCAATAGGGATCTCGGTCTCACCGAGATGGGATTGTAATCTCTCTGTTTCCCTTCGTAACGTTTCGGTCTTACCGAGATGAGCGATCGGTCCCACCGAGATTGCAATGTAAACTCTCTGTTTCCCTTTTGTAACACTTCAGTCTCACCGAGATGAGCGAATCGGTCCCACCGAGTTTACCTGACCAACTCTCTGGTTAGCTTATTACCAAAATTGGTCCCACCGAGTTTGTGTAATCGGTCACACCGAGATTACGTTATGCCCTAACCCTAACCATATCGGTCCTATCGAGTTGCATCTCAGTCCCACCGAAAATCCTAACGGTCACTAGGTTTGCTGAATCGGTCCGACCGAGTTTAACCATTCGGTCCCACAGAGTTTGGCAAATTGTGTGTAACGGTTAGATTTCGTGTGGAGGCTATATATACCCCTCCACCCACTCTTCATTGGTGAAGAGAGCCATCAGAACATACCTACACTTCCAATACACATTTTCTGAGAGAGAACCATCTACACTTGTGTTGAGGTCAAGATATTGTTGGAAATATGCCCTCGAGGCAATAATAAAATGGTTATTATTATATTTCTTTGTGTTCATGATAATTGTCTATTGTTCATGCTATAATTGTGTTAGCCGGAAATCGTAATACATGTGTGAATAGATAGACCACAACACGTCCCTAGTGAGCCTCTAGTTGACTAGCTCGTTGATCAAAAGATAGTCATGGTTTCCTGACTATGGACATTGGATGTCATTGATAATGGGATCACATCATTAGGAGAATGATGTGATGGACAAGACCCAATCCTAAGCATAGCTCAAAGATCGTGTAGTTCATTTGCTATAGCTTTTCTGAATGTCAAGTATCATTTCCTTAGACCATGAGATTGTGCAACTCCCGGACACCGTAGGAGTGCCTTGGGTGTGCCAAACGTCACAACGTAACTGGGTGACTATAAAGGTACATTACAGGTATCTCCGAAAGTGTCTGTTGGGTTGGCATGAATCGAGACTGGGATTTGTCACTCCGTATGATGGAGAGGTATCTCTGGGCCCACTCGGTAATGCATCATCATAATGAGCTCAATGTGATCAAGTGGTTGATCACGGGATCATGCATTACGTACGAGTAAAGTGACTTGCCGGTAACGAGACTGAACAAGGTATTGGGATACCGACGATCGAGTCTCGGGTAAGTAACGTACTGATTGACAAAGGGAATTGTATACGGATTGATTGAATCCTCGACATCGTTGTTCATCCGATGAGATCATCATGGAGCATGTGGGAGCCAACATGGGTATCCAGATCCTGCTATCGGTTATTGACCGGAGAGGCTTCCTGGTCATGTCTGCATGTCTCCCGAACCCGTAAGGTCTACACACTTAAGGTTCGGTGATGCTAGGGTTGTAGAGATATTAGCACATGGTAACCCGAAAGTTGTTCGGAGTCCCGGATGAGATCCCGGACGTCACGAGGAGTTCCGGAATGGTCCGGAGGTAAAGATTTATATATAGGAAGTCCAGTTTCGGCCATCGGGAAGGTTTCGGGGGTCACCGATATTGTACTGGGACCACCGGAAGGGTCCCGGGGGTCCACCGGGTGGGGCCACCTATCCCGGAGGGCCCCATGGGCTGAAACGGGAGGGGAACCAGCCCCTAGTGGGCTGGTGCACCCCCCTTGGGCCTCCCCCTGCGCCTAGGGTTAGAAACCCTAGGGGTGGGGGGCGCCACCCTTGCCTTGGGGGGCAAGGCACCCCCTTGGCCGCCGCCCCCCCTAGGAGATTGGATCTCCTAGGGCCGCCCCCCCCCCAAGAACCCTATATATAGTGGGGGGAGGGAGGGCTGCGCACCCAAGCCCCTCCCTCTCCCTCTCCCTCCCGTGATACTCCTCCGTCTCCCTGCGCTTGGCGAAGCCTTGCCGAGATCACCGTTGCTTCCACCACCATGCCGTCGTGCTGCTGGATCTTCATCAACCTCTCCTTCCCCCTTGCTGGATCAAGTTGGAGGAGACGTCTTCCCAACCGTACGTGTGTTGAACGAAGAGGTGATGTCCGTTCGGCACTTGGTCATCGGTGATTTGAATCACATCGAGTACGACTCCATCAACCCTGTTCTCTTGAACGCTTCCTCTCGTGATCTACAAGGGTATGTAGATGCACTCCTCTTTCCCTTGTTGCTAGATGACTCCATAGATTGATCTTGGTGATGCGTAGAAAATTTTAAAATTCTGCTACGTTCCCCAACAGTGGCATCATGAGCTAGGTCTATGCGTAGTTACTATACACGAGTAGAACACAAAGCAGTTGTGGGCGTTGATATTGTCAATTATCTTGCCGTTACTAGTCTTATCTTGATTCGGCGGCATTGTGGGATGAAGCGGCCCGGACCAACCTTACACGTACGCTTACGTGAGACCGGTTCCAACGACTGACATGCACTAGTTGCATAAGGTGGCTGGCGGGTGTCTGTCTCTCCCACTTTAGTCGGATCGGATTCGATGAACAGGGTCCTTATGAAGGGTAAATAGAAATTAGCAATTCACGTTCTGGTTTTGGCGTAGGTAAGAAACGTTCTTGCTAGAAACCTATAGCAGCCACGTAAAAACTTGCAACAACAATTAGAGGACGTCTAACTTGTTTTTGCAGCAAGTGTTTTGTGATGTGATATGGCCAAAGGATGTTATGAATGATATATGTGATGTATGAGATAATCATGTTCTTGTAGTAGGAATCACGACTTGCATGTCGATGAGTATGACAACCGGCAGGAGCCATAGGAGTTTTCTTTATTTATTCATGACTTGCGTGTCAACATAAACGTCATGTAATTACTTTACTTTATTGCTAAAGCGTTAGCCATAGTAGTAGAAGTAATAGATGACGAGACAACTTCAAAGAAGACACGATGATGGAGATCATGATGGTGGAGATCATGGTGTCATGTCGGTGACAACGATGATCATGGAGCCCCGAAGATGGAGATCAAAGGAGCAAATGATATTGGCCATATCATGTCACTATTTGATTGCATGTGATGTTTATCATGTTTTACATCTTATTTGCTTAGAACGACGGTAGCTTAAATAAGATGATCCCTCATAAAAATTTCAAGAAAGTGTCCCCCCTAACTGTGCACCGTTGCGAAGGTTCGTTGTTTCGAAGCACCACGTGATGATCGGGTATGATAGATTCTAACGTTCTAATACAACAGGTGTAAGCCAGATTTACACACGCAATACACTTAGGTTGACTTGACGAGCCTAGCATGTACAGACATGGCCTCGGAACACAGAAGACCGAAAGGTCGAGCATGAGTCGTATAGAAGATACGATCAACATGAAGATGTTCACCGATGTTGACTAGTCCGTCTCACGTGATGATCGGACACGGCCTAGTTAACTCGGATCATGTTATACTTAGATGACTGGAGGGATGTCTATCTGAGTGGGAGTTCATTGAGTAATTTGATTAGATGAACTTAATTATCATGAACTTAGTCTAAAAAATTTACAATATGTCTTGTAGATCAAATGGCCCACGTTGTCCTCAACTTCAACGCGTTCCTAGAGAAAACCAAGCTGAAAGATGATGGCAGCAACTATACGGACTGGGTCCGGAACCTGAGGATCATCCTCATAGCTGCCAAGAAAGATTATGTCCTAGAAGCACCGCTAGGTAACGCACCTGTCCCAGAGAACCAAGACGTTATGAACGCTTGGCAATCACATGCCGATGATTACTCCCTCGTTCAGTGCGGCATGCTTTACAGCTTAAAACCGGGGCTCCAAAAGCGTTTTGAGAGACACGGAGCATATGAGATGTTCGAAGAGCTGAAAATGGTTTTTCAAGCTCACACCCGGGTCGAGAGATATGAAGTCTACGACAAGTTCTTCAGCTGTAAGATGGAGGAAAATAGTTCTATCAGTGAGCACATACTCAAAATGTCTGGGTTGCATAACCGCTTAACTCAGCTGGGAGTTAATCTCCTGGATGACGCGGTCATTGACAGAATCCTTCAGTCGCTTCCACCGAGCTACAAGAGCTTTGTGATGAACTTCAATATGTAGGGGATGGAAAAGACCATTCCTGAGGTATATTCAATGCTGAAATCAGCAGAGGTGGAAATCAAAAAGGAACATCAAGTGTTGATGGTGAATAAAACCACTAAGTTCAAGAAAGGCAAGGGTAAGAAAAACTTCAAGAAGGACGGCAAGGGAGTTGCCGCGCCCGGTAAGCAAGCTGTCGGGAAGAAGCCAAAGAATGGACCCAAGCCCGAGACTGAGTGCTTTTATTGCAAGGGAAGTGGTCACTAGAAGCGGAACTGCCCCAAATACATAGTGGACAAGAAGGCCGGCAACACTAAAGGTATATGTGATATACATGTAATTGATGTGTACCATACCAGTACTCGTAGTAGCTCCTGGGTATTTGATACCGATGCGGTTGCTCACATTTGTAACTCAAAGCAGGAGCTGCGGAATAAGCGGAGACTGGCGAAGGACGAGGTGACGATGCGCATCGGGAATGGTTCCAAGGTCGATGTGATCGCCGTCGGCACGCTGCCTCTACATTTACCTATGGGATTAGTTTTAAACCTCAATAATTGTTATTTAGTGCCAGTTTTGAGCATGAACATTGTATCAGGATCTCGTTTAATTCGAGATGGCTACTCATTTAAATCCGAGAATAATGGTTGTTCTATTTATATGAGAGATATGTTTTATGGTCATGCTCCAATGGTGAATGGTTTATTCTTAATGAATCTCGAGCGTAATGCTACACATATTCATAGTGTGAATACCAAAAGATGTAAGGTTGATAATGATAGTCCCACATACTTGTGGCACTGCCGCCTTGGTCACATAGGTGTCAAACGCATGAAGAAGCTCCATGCAGATGGACTTTTAGAGTCTCTTGATTACGAATCATTTGACACGTGCGAACCATGCCTCATGGGTAAAATGACCAAGACTCCGTTCTCAGGAACAAAGGAGCGAGCAACCAACTTATTGGAAATCATACATACTGATGTGTGCGGTCCAATGAGTGTTGAGGCTCGCGGTGGCTATCGTTATGTTCTCACCCTCACTGATGACTTGAGTAGATATGGGTATGTCTACTTAATGAAACACAAGTCTGAGACCTTTGAAAATTTCAAGGAATTTCAGAGTGAGGTTGAGAATCAACATGACAGGAAAATCAAGTTCTTGCGATCAGATCGTGGGGGAGAATACTTGAGTCATGAATTTGGAACACACTTAAGAAAATGTGGAATAGTTTCACAACTCACGCCGCCTGGAACACCTCAGCGTAATGGTGTGTCCGAATGTCGTAATCGCACTCTATTAGATATGGTGCGATCTATGATGTCTCCTACCGATCTACCGCTATCATTTTGGGGCTATGCTTTAGAGACTGCCGCATTCACTTTAAATAGGGCTCCGTCGAAATCCATTGAGATGACACCGTATGAATTATGGTTTGGGAAGAAACCTAAGCTGTCGTTTCTAAAAGTTTGGGGATGCGATGCTTATGTCAAGAAACTTCAACCTGAAAAGCTCGAACCCAAATCGGAAAAATGCGTCTTCATAGGATACCCTAAAGAAACTGTTGGGTATACCTTCTACCTCAGATCCAAAGGCAAGATCTTTGTTGCCAAGAATGGGTCCTTTCTAGAGAAAGAGTTTCTCTCGAAAGAAATAAGTGGGAGGAAAGTAGAACTTGATGAAGTATTGCCTCTTGAACCGTTAAGTGGCGCAGCTCAAGAAAATGTTCCTAAGGTGCCTGCACTGACTAGAGAGGAAGTTGATGATGATGATCATGAAACTTCAGATCAAGTTGCAACTGAACTTCGTAGGTCCACAAGGACACGTTCCGCGCCAGAGTGGTACGGCAACCCTGTCTTGGAAATCATGTTGTTAGACAACGGTGAACCTTCGAACTATGAAGAAGCGATGGCGGGCCCGGATTCCGACAAATGGCTGGAAGCCATGAAATCCAAGATAGGATCCATGTATGAAAACGAAGTATGGACTTTGGCTGACTTGCCCGTTGATCGGCAAGCCATAGAAAATAAATGGATCTTTAAGAAGAAGACAGACGCGGATGGTAATGTGACCATCTATAAAGCTCGACTTGTCGCTAAGGGTTCTGAAGTCCGTCCGAATCATGTTAGCAATTGCCGCATACTATGATTATGAGATATGGCAAATGGACGTCAAAACGGCATTCCTTAATGGTTTCCTTAAGGAAGAATTGTATATGATGCAGCCGGAAGATTTTGTCGATCCTAAGAATGCTGACAAGGTGTGCAAGCTCCAACGCTCGATTTATGGGTTGGTGCAAGCATCTCGGAGTTGGAACATTCGTTTTGATGAGATGATCAAAGCGTTTGGGTTTATGCAGACTTATGGAGAAGCCTTCATTTACAAGAAAGTGAGTGGGAGCTCTGTAGCATTTCTCATATTGTATGTGGATGATATACTGTTGATGGGAAATGATATAGAATTCTTGGAAAGCATAAAGGCCTACTTGAACAAGTGTTTTTCAATGAAGGACCTTGGAGAAGCTGCTTATATATTAGGCATCAAGATCTATAGAGATAGATCGAGACGCCTCATTGGTCTTTCACAGAGTACGTACCTTGACAAGATATTGAAGAAGTTCAAAATGGATCAGTCAAAGAAGGGTTTCTTGCCTGTATTGCAAGGTACGAGATTGAGCACGGCTCAATGCCCGACCACGGCAGAAGATAGAGAAAAGATGAGTGTCATCCCCTATGCCTCGGCTATAGGGTCTATCATGTATGCTATGTTGTGTACCAGACCTGATGTAAACCTTGCCGTAAGTTTGGTAGGAAGGTACCAAAGTAATCCCGGCATGGAACACTGGACAGTGGTCAAGAATATCCTGAAGTACCTGAAAAGGACTAAGGACATGTTTCTCATGTATGGAGGTGACGAAGAGCTCGTCATAAGGGGTTACGTCGATGCTAGCTTCGACACAGATCTGGATGACTCTAAGTCACAAACCGGATACGTGTATATTTTGAATGGTGGGGCAGTAAGCTGGTGCAGTTGCAACCAAAGCGTTGTGGCGGGATCTACATGTGAAGCGGAGTACATGGCAGCCTCGGAGGCAGCACAAGAAGCAGTCTGGGTGAAGGAGTTCATTACCGACCTAGGAGTCATACCCAATGCGTTGGGCCCGATGACTCTCTTCTGTGACAACACTGGAGCTATTGCCCTTGCCAAGGAGCCCAGGTTTCATAGGAAGACCAGGCATATCAAGCGTCGCTTCAACTCCATTCGTGAAAGTGTTCAAAATGGAGACATAGAGATTTGTAAAGTACATACGGACCTGAATGTAGCAGATCCGTTGACTAAACCTCTCCCTAGAGCAAAACATGATCAACATCAGAACTGCATGGGTGTTCGATTCATCACAATGTAACTAGAATATTGACTCTAGTGCAAGTGGGAGACTGTTGGAAATATGCCCTAGAGGCAATAATAAAATGGTTATTATTATATTTCTTTGTTCATGATAATTGTCTATTGTTCATGCTATAATTGTGTTATCCAGAAATCGTAATACATGTGTGAATACATAGACCACAACACGTCCCTAGTGAGCCTCTAGTTGACTAGCTCGTTGATCAAAAGATAGTCATGGTTTCCTGACTATGGACATTATATGTCATTGATAACGGGATCACATCATTAGGAGAATGATGTGATGGACAAGACCCAATCCTAAACATAGCTCAAAGATCGTGTAGTTCGTTTGCTGTAGCTTTTCTGAATGTCAAGTATCATTTCCTTAGACCATGAGATTGTGCAACTCCTGGACACCGTAGGAGTGCCTTGGGTGTGCCAAACGTCACAACGTAACTGGGTGACTATAAAGGTACATTACAGGTATCTCCGAAAGTGTCTGTTGGGTTGGCATGAATCGAGACTGGGATTTGTCACTCCGTATGACGGAGAGGTATCTCTGGGCCCACTCGGTAATGCGTCATCATAATGAGCTCAATGTGATAAAGTGGTTGATCGCGGGATCATGCATTACGGTACGAGTAAAGTGACTTGCCGGTAACGAGACTGAACAAGGTATTGGGATACCGACGATCGAGTCTCGGGTAAGTAACGTACCGATTGACAAAGGAAATTGTATACGGATTGATTGAATCCTCGACATCGTGGTTCATCCGATGAGATCATCATGGAGCATGTGGGAGCCAACATGGGTATCCAGATCCCGCTGTTGGTTATTGACCGGAGAGGCTTCTCGGTCATGTCTGCATGTCTCCCGAACCCGTAGGGTCTACACACTTAAGGTTCGGTGACGCTAGGGTTGTAGAGATATTAGCACACGGTAACCCAAAAGTTGTTCGAAGTCCCGGATGAGATCCCGGACGTCACGAGGAGTTCCGGAATGGTCCGGAGGTAAAGATTTATATTTAGGAAGTCCAGTTTCGGCCATCGGGAAGGTTTCGGGGGTCACCGGTATTGTACCGGGACCACCGGAAGGGTCCCGGGGGTCCACCGGGTGGGGCCACCTATCCCGGAGGGCCCCATGGGCTGAAATGGGAGGGGAACCAGCCCCTAGTGGGCTGGTCTGCCCCCCTTGGGCCTCCCCCTGCGCCTAGGGTTAGAAACCCTAGGGGTGGGGGGCGCCACCCTTGCCTTGGGGGGCAAGGCACCCCCTTGGCCGCCGCCCCCCTAGGAGATTGGATCTCCTAGGGCCGGTGCCCCCCCTAGGCACCCTATATATAGTGGGGGGAGGGAGGGCTGCGCACCCAAGCCCCTGGCCTCTCCCTCTCCCTCCCGTGACACTCCTCCGTCTCCCTACGCTTGGTGAAGCCTTGCCGAGATCACCATTGCTTCCACCAACACGCCGTCGTGCTGCTGGATCTTCATCAACCTCTCCTTCCCCCTTGCTGGATCAAGTTGGAGGAGACGTCTTCCCAACCGTACGTGTGTTGAACGCGGAGGTGTTGTCCGTTCGGCACTTGGTCATCGGTGATTTGAATCACGTCGAGTACGACTCCATCAACCCCGTTCTCTTGAACGCTTCCGCTTGTGATCTACAAGGGTAGGTAGATGCACTCCTCTTTCCCTCGTTGCTAGATCACTCCATAGATTGATCTTGGTTATGCGTAGAAAATTTTAAAATTCTGCTACGTCCCCAACAGATATTCCATTCCAACCATATGAATCTTGATCTCTAGCCTTCCCCAAGTTGCTTTCCACTCAAATCTTCTTTCCACCAAATCCAAATCCTGTGAGAGAGAGTTGAGTGTTGGGGAGACTATCATTTGAAGCACAAGAGCAAGGATTTCATCATCAACACACCATTTGTTACTTCTTGGAGAGTGGTGTCTCCTAGATTGGCTAGGTGTCACTTGAGAGCCTCCGACAAGATTGTGGAGTTGAACCAAGGAGTTTGTAAGGGCAAGGAGATCGCCTACTTCATGAAGATCTACCGCTAGTGAGGCAAGTACTTCATGGGCGACGGCCATGACGGAATAGACAAGGTTGCTTCTTCGTGGACCCTTCGTGGGTGGAGCCCTCCGTGGACTCGCGCAACCGTTACCCTCTGTGGGTTGAAGTCTCCATCAACGTGGATGTATGATAGCACCACCTATCGGAACCACGACAAAAACATCCGTGTCTCCAATTGCGTTTGAATCCTCCAAACCCTTCCCTTTACATTCTTGCAAGTTGCATGCTTTACTTTCCGCTGCTCATATACTCTTTTGCATGCTTGCTTGAATTGTGTGGAGATTGCTTGACTTGTGCTAAGATAGCTAAAATCTGCCAAGAACTAAAATTGGGAAAAGGCTAGATTTTTATTTGGTCAAGTAGTCTAATCACCCCCCCCCCCTCTAGACATACTTTTGATCCTACAAGTGGTATCAGAGCTTTGGTTTCCATTTGCTTTGATTTCCATAGCTTTTGGTGATCATAGCCTTGGTTTCACAACCTAGGAGAGTATGGCGTCTAGCGAGGGAAATTATCACCGTAGAGGTCCTTACTTTGATGGCACTAATTTTGCTAGTTGGAAGCATAAGATGAAAATGCATACTCTTGGACATAACCCCGCTGTTTGGGCTATTGTGTGTATTGGCTTGCAAGGTGAATTCTTTGATGGGAAAGAACCGAACCGTGAAGCTACCGCGGAAGATTTGAAGATGCTGCAATGCAACGCTCAAGCTTGTGATATCCTCTTCAACGGATTGTGCCCCGAAGAATTCAACAAAATCAGCCGTCTTGAGAATGCAAAGGAAATTTGGGATACTTTGATTGATATGCACGAAGGTACCGACTCCGTCAAGGAATCCAAATTGGATGTGCTTCAAAGTCAACTTGACAAGTTCAAAATGAAGGATGGTGAAGGTGTCGCTGAAATGTACTCTAGGCTTGCTCTTATCACAAATGAGATTGTCGGCTTAGGGAGTGAAGAGATGACCGATAGATTCATCATCAAGAAGATCCTAAGATCCTTGGATGGAAAATATGATACCGTGTGCACATTGATCCAAATGATGCCCAATTACAAAGATCTCAAGCCAACGGAAGTCATCGGAAGAATTGTTGCTCATGAGATGTCACTCAAGGATAAAGAGGAACTTCACAACAAATCAAGTGGTGCTTACAAAGCCTCATGTGAAGCCCCCACATCATCGAGTGAGAAACAAACCTTCAATGAAGAATTGAGCTTAATGGTGAAGAACTTCAACAGGTTCTACAAGAGTAGAAGCAAAGAGAGAAGCTCCAAGTCAAGGTCCTACAATGACAAAAGATCTTCTAGTCGAGAGCGAAGCTGCTACAATTGTGGAAGGCCCGGACACTATTCCAATGAGTGTACGGCCCCCTACAAGAGAAGAGAAGATTATCCCAAGAGAAGAAGTAGAAGAGAAGAATCACCATCTAGAGAAAGAAGGAGTAGAGATGATCGTTATGAATGAAGACCCTCACGGAGAAGCAAGGATTCGGAAAGAAAGGACAAGTCATCAAGGGGCTACACAAAACGAAGACATCAAGCTCATGTTGGTGAATGGGTATCCGGCGCCGACTCCGACAACCACTCCGAGAGAAGCTATCACTCCGACTCCGGATATACTCAAGATGAAGGTGTTGCCGGTCTAGCACTTGTGACAACCAACTCCTACGACATATTTGACTCACCAAATGAAGGAGTTGGAACATGCTTCATGGCTAAAGGCCCAAAGGTATCACACCCCGAGTATGTTGATTTCAATAGTGATGAAGATGACTTGTTAGGTGATGATGATTTACTTGTTGACAACTCTAGTGATGAATACTATGATGAAACGTCAATTAATCATGCTAATCAAGATAAAACGAATGACAATGATAAGGAGAAGATTGAGTCTCTAACTAAAGAACTAAACACTCTTAAGTTAGCTCATGAAACTATCTTAGGAGATCATCGAGAACTTTTAAGGACTCATGAGAAATTGCGCTTTGAAAAGCTCAACCTTGAGCAAGAGCATGAGTTCTTAAAAGCAATCAATGATGATCTTCGTAAGAAAAGTTCTTCTTACATTGTCAAGCGTTTACTCTTATCCACTTACATGCCTCAAGTCAAGTCTAGTAACAAGAACAAGAAAGATTCTTCCTCTAGTAGTAACAATAATCATGCTAAATCCAATATTGTTGCTTCTAGTAGTTCTCTTGATTCCACTAATGATTCTCTTAGCCAAGTTACACTTGAGCAAGAAAATAGCTTATTGAAGGGAATTATAGAGAAAGGTGTTTACAAGAGCCTTGCCGGAAGTAGGCAATTCGAGGAAATTGTACGCAAGCAAGGAAGGCACCGGAAGAATCAAGGTGTTGGTTTTGAACGAAAGTTCAATGCCAATGGAGTTGAGTGGGAAGAAGATCAATACCCCAAGACGAAGTTTGTTCCTCAACAAGAGAAGTATGATCCTACTTCTCTCAAAGAGACACAAGCTCAAGATGATCTTCCACCACAAGACCACAAGCAAAAAGGCAAGGACAAGCTTCAAGAGGAAATTGATGCATTTGAAGAAGCTCCTAAGGCCTTGGTCAAGTGGGTTCCCAGGACTACTTCAAGTTCCACTTCATCAAGTAGAACTACAACACTAAGGATTCCCATCAAGATGGTGTGGATCCCTAAGAAGAACAACTAGAGATTTCTTGAGGGTGACTCTGCCAACATACTTCACTCTTATCATCTTGGCAAGAACAAGTGCAATCAACTTCCACATCTTGCACTAGTTCAAGGAGTCACAAACCCTCTTGTTGGTAAGACAAGGGACAAGGTAACCTAAAGGCTTTCATAGACATCATCTTGTGTGGTCATCACTCTATGTCTATGGATATCCTTGTTTGTTCCTTGTGGGACTAACCCGTGTAGGTATTGAAAGTGCAACTCACTCCAATGGATAGCTTCAAATGATCTACATCAACATTGAGCATCCACATCTTCAACATCTACATGAAGTCATCATCGACAAAACCCAAGGTTAGTTCATCCCTCTTAGGGGGGATCTCACATCTAGGGGGAGCTTTACTCTAAGAATTGAGCTAAAGCAACTCTAATGGTGTGAACACAACAAATGCTTTATGTAAAAGTGGTAACCCCACTTGTGCTTAAACGATGAGTATGACCTATGATCAAATGTTCTCATTTGACTCCTAAGTCAATATACTCATATATAGATGACCTAGTCATCGCAAATTGTTTGATAGATGCTAGAATTCATTGTGCATGCCTTGCCACATATTTGAATTGTCATTTTATTGTGTGAGCATGTTGATGCATATTTTACTCATTCGAGGACATCCACTTGTTGTTTTGATTGATTGGTTTTCTTTTCTTTTGCCAAGTGGATGGACAAGAATGCCTAAGAACCCTCTCTAGCTATCTATGCTTTTCTCGTCTCAAAATCTATTCATGCTACATCACAAAATTTGATCAAGTCAGATTCGAACCACTCTGTGTGAGGAGCACTCGGAGTCCCCGATTCGTCATAGACTTAAACTTCCAAAACTTCTTCGTGCGTTTCGGTCTGACCGATTCATCCATTTCGGTCATACCGAGATCACTAAGTCGATCTAGGTTTTCAATCTCAGTGCAACCGATTTGAACCTTTCGGTCACACCGAGTTTCAGTAACTGCTTGCAGTTATGAATCTCGGTGCCACCGAGTTGTTCCACTCGGTCACACCGACAGGGTCGGGCTATATATACTCACGGGCAAAATTTTAGAAATTTCTCCGAAACCCCTTCGCCTGCGCATAGCTCGCTCTGCCTCCTGGCTCTCCGGATCGTCCTCCTCGTCGCCAGCCGCCTCCTGTCGCTGGTCTCCGCCGCCGTCAACGGAATTCTTCCCTGTCGTTGCCGCCGTAGCGAGTTCATCGCCGAACTAGGGTATGGACTCGATCACAGTGCTATCCCCATCCGATTCCTAGCACATTGTGTTCATTATGATTCTTACCATGATTGAAACGATCTTATCCAGTCAAAACACTCTGTAGATTAGAGTTGAATTGAAAACTTAGGGTTAGGTTTCTGCCGAAACCATCTCGGACCCACCGAGTTGTGGAACTCAGTACCACCGATTCGGCTCAGGCCATTGCACATGTAATTTTCGGTCTGACCGAGAATTGCAAATCGGTGTGACCGAGTTCAGGACTTTGTGAAACCCTAGCAGTCTCGGTGCCACCGAACTGTGACTCAGTCTGACCGAGTTCACTAGTTTAGGTTCCAATAGCTGCTTCGGTATCACCGAGTTTACAAATCGGTTGATCCAAAATGCTTTCTGTGGAAAACTAAAACTAAGTTTATGACTCATTTTTTTGCAAAAACCTCTGCATTTTGTGATGCTCATCCACTCTATCTCATCTATATCTATTCACAGGGTCTGCTGTCAGTGTTTGCAATATGTCTGATCAGAGTGACAGCCAGAACAGGTCAGAGGAGTAGGTTCACCTGAGTGAGGGCACTAGTCCCTCTAGCAGTTCAGATGATGGTAGCAGGAGCACTCCCAGCAACTTGCCCAAAGCTGCCACCAGAACAAGGAAGAAGAAAACTTCAGAGTCTGAGGATGAAGACTATGTGGCAGTTGAGGATGAGGCCACTTCCAAGAAGAAAGTGGTTAAGAAGGAATATAGCACTGCTGCTGCCACCAAGCCAGGCATGAAACAAAAGGTTACTGCAAAGAGAATTCCAATGTCTAAGGCCAGAGCATCTACTCAAGTCCCTTTGGGATCTGAACCCAAAGAGGTTGCTGCAGAAGGGAAGAAGAGGAAGGAGAGGATCAAAAAGACCACTGCTAGAGTGCTTGGGAGATCCTCAATCATGAGAGATTCTGAAGAGGAAGAGGAGGAAGAGGTTGCTGCACCAGCACCCAAGGCACAGAAGCTGATGGGTGATGCTATAAAGTCAGGGGTTGCTTCATCAAAGCCCAAAGAAGCACCCAAAGCAGCCTCCAAGCCCAAGAGTGCACCTAAGAGGAATACCAGGAGTATATCGGCTGCTGAGAAGAACAAGGCCCCAATGCCTGAAGTTGCTGCTAATGAAGATGATGAAGGACAAGTCCTGAGAAAGCTCAAACCCAAGATTCCAGACCACAATGATGCTCATCCTTTGGCTGAGAACATGAAGATCAGGAGAGACTCAGGGTTGAGGCTATGGAGAGAGACAGATCCATATGCTACCAGGAGAAGGACTGCTGTTGATTACAGGTTCCACACAAAGGAACAGCAGGACTTCTATGAGACAGTGTTGTTGGACAAGAAGCCTATAGTGTGTGAAATGAGGTGGGTCGACTGGAAGTATATCAAGGAAAATGAGGAACACTATCCTGGTGTGTTTGACAGCTTCAGTGCTTGTGGAGTTGCAGACTTTGTTGGGAAGAAGCTCACAAAGTGGAATGAGGAGCTCATAATGCAATTCTACTCCATAGCACACTTCTATCCAGATGGCAGGATAGTATGGATGTCTGAAGGTACAAGGTACCACTCAACTATTGAGGAATGGGCAAATCTGATCAATGGTCCTAAGGAAGAAGAAGATGACTTGGATGTCTATGCCAAGAAGAAGATGGATCACAACTCTATGGCAAACATGTACAAGGAGATTCCTGAAGATGATCTTGAGACTCACCAGTTTGGGTCAGTAAAACACTTGCTGTCAGGGCTGCCTACAATCAATTGGATCCTTAGGCACACTCTCTTGCCCAAGTCTGGTGATCACAGAATGATCAGAGGCCATGCAATTAACTTGCTACATATATTTGATGTGCCACAGAAGTTCAAGGTCATGAGCCTTATAGTTGAGACTATCAAGAGGACGGCAGCTAACCAGAAAAGAAGTTGTGCATATGCCCCACAGATCCAGGAGTTGATAAACTCAAAGATGGGCACACGCACATACTTGTTGGATAAGGAACACTTGCCTATCTATCCTGACTTTGAGGATAATCAAGTTGTGATGAATGAGAATGAACCATCATCAGTACAAGCTCAAGAGAAGAAGGAGAAAGCAAAGAAAGAGAAGGCTGCCAAGATGCCAACTCAAGAGGAGGCATCTGAGTACTTTTTGAGAAGCAAGCAGGACCAGCTTGGTTATTTGATAGCATCCACTCTGAGGATTGAGAAGGGGTTGGCCACCCTGACTCAAAACCAGGAGAGCTTGGAAAGAATCGTGGAGCAAAAATTCTATGACTTGGATGTGAAGGTAACTGAGATTCAGTATGTTGTGGAACAACTTCAAGATGATATGCAGGAGAGGAAGGGAAAGACAACCACTGATGCATTTGCCAGAGTGCCTAGAGCTCAGAGGTCTGCTGCAATGCCTGTTCCAGACACTAGAGCCACTTCATCTGCACCAGCTACAGCTTTAGCGCAACCAGCTCCAGCACCAACTCCATCAGCTCCATCCACATCAACTGAAGCCTTCGTCCTTGGCGTTCTCAGGACACCACCACCTGAAGACCAAGCTTGAGAGACGTTCTAGTGCTATGCATTTTCTATGAACTTTTTGGTAACTTGTTGCCAAAGGGGGAGAAAAATGTATAGATCATAGGCTTCGAGAGAGAGAGCGTTGCTTTTTATTCTCTCTTGCTTTGGTGGTTGAACTTTGTCTGTCTTTTGATTGCCTGAGATACTATGCTATTATCTGTGAGACATTGATGATCATGTGGTTGATCATAAGCTACACCTATGCTTGTTAGATGATATTATCTTACTTATCCTTATATGATCATAAGCTACACCTATGCCTTGCCGAGATCACCATTGCTTCCACCAACACGCCGTCGTGCTGCTGGATCTTCATCAACCTCTCCTTCCCCCTTGCTGGATCAAGTTGGAGGAGACGTCTTCCCAACCGTACGTGTGTTGAACGCGGAGGTGTTGTCCGTTCGGCACTTGGTCATCGGTGATTTGAATCACGTCGAGTACGACTCCATCAACCCCGTTCTCTTGAACGCTTCCGCTTGTGATCTACAAGGGTAGGTAGATGCACTCCTCTTTCCCTCGTTGCTAGATCACTCCATAGATTGATCTTGGTTATGCGTAGAAAATTTTAAAATTCTGCTACGTCCCCAACAGATATTCCATTCCAACCATATGAATCTTGATCTCTAGCCTTCCCCAAGTTGCTTTCCACTCAAATCTTCTTTCCACCAAATCCAAATCCTGTGAGAGAGAGTTGAGTGTTGGGGAGACTATCATTTGAAGCACAAGAGCAAGGAGTTCATCATCAACACACCATTTGTTACTTCTTGGAGAGTGGTGTCTCCTAGATTGGCTAGGTGTCACTTGGGAGCCTCCGACAAGATTGTGGAGTTCAACCAAGGAGTTTGTAAGGGCAAGGAGATCGCCTACTTCGTGAAGATCTACCGCTAGTGAGGCAAGTCCTTCGTGGGCGACGGCCATGATGGAATAGACAAGGTTGCTTCTTCGTGGACCCTTCGTGGGTGGAGCCCTCCGTGGAATCGCGCAACCGTTATCCTCCGTGGGTTGAAGTCTCCATCAACGTGGATGTACGATAGCACCACCTATCGGAACCACGAGAAAACATCTGTGTCTCCAATTGTGTTTGAATTCTCCAAACCCTTCCCTTTACATTCTTGCAAGTTGCATGCTTTACTTTCCACTGCTCATATACTCTTTTGCATGCTTGCTTGAATTGTGTGGAGATTGCTTGACTTGTGCTAAGATAGCTAAAATCTGCCAAGAACTAAAATTGGGAAAAGGCTAGATTTTTATTTGGTCAAGTAGTCTAATCACCCCCCCCCTCTAGACATACTTTCGATCCTACACCTGCTTTTTCTGCAATTAAGATAATTTGCCTCTGTCGGTTATGTGCATCGTCTTCCTTACATTTTGCCGATATGGTCAATATGACTCCTTAGGTTTCATTTGTTGGGGAGGCAGACAAAAATGACGGTAACTAATATATTTTTATTTTCACTCACAATAATATTGTCATCAGATACAGTTGCTATCAGGTTAGTGTTTTGTGAGCTTCATCATGTCCCTTTATGGAACCTTTAAATGTTGATTATGATTTATCACTGCTGCTACTTTATGCAGACTATCGATGTTAATGTAGTGAAGGAAGTCCAAAAGTCCTATCGATGCAGGAAAGACACTTGATTTGACAAATTTTATCAAGTGGAAACCAACAAATATTATGTTGTTCATGGCTTGATGTCTACCTAGACTATTCTTCACTTGAAACTCGGTAATAACGAGATTTGACTCTACTATTAAATCTGATGTCGCTAATTCGGTTCATAATATTATTGTTGTTATAATTTGCTGATGTAATACTTTGCCATAAACCAATATCAAATTATGAAGCATTGATATAACTTCCAACATGGTACTAGAGGATCATATCTGAATGTACTTCATTAATGGCCATCCAAAGATATACATTTGCTAGGAAAAGTTCACAATTTTAGTAAGAATAGGGCTGATAATTGGATCCTAGCTGAAAGATAAATAACTTCGAAATCTGATATTTTCTGATGTTAACACAGCTTACAATGATTTCCATATAATGAACAGAGAAGAGAATAAGTGTTGCTGCGGCCATGACTTGAATAACAAAAAAATCACAAGATTGGTACTGGACTTTGATAATATATAAATTGTTTTGGTAGAGATTTAGAAATACTTCACATCTCTTTTTAGTGGATTTTGTGACAAGAGCAAGGGTTGAGAGTGAGGGGGTGGGGGTTGTGGTTGATTTGTTCAGTTACGGCTGTCTGAGCAGAATAATTTCCCTACTTTAGAAAAAGTTGCAAATTGCATTTCATTTGAGATGGCTTTGCAGCAAATTGGATGAGCGAGCGGTCATATTTTTTTATCAGGTCAATTTTTTAGGATAAAAGGGTAAATGCATTGGTTGGTTGTTCAATAGTTAACAGCGGAGACAGTGGCGTATCATTACAACATGGCAATGGCTCGTGTTGTGGTTGATCTGTTTGAGAGGAATAATTTATCTACTTTAGAAAAAGTGGCACATTGCATTTCATTTGAGATGACTTTGCATCAAATTGCAAGAGCAAGCAGCCATATTTTTTTCATCAGGTCATACAAAAAAATTAGGATAGAAGGGTAAATGCATTGGTTAGTTGTTTCAATAGTTAATAATAAAGATGGTGGCATATCAGTTGCATGCCCAACAACGGATATCATATTTTTGTTTCGTGGTAATGCATGACATTCAATTGTATGTTATAACGTGGCAATAGGTCACGAGACATTGAATCTGCCTTCTGGGCTCAGGGGGCGTCATGGGCGACACACGCCTCCTCCCCCTTGATGGTGGTGGTGGATCGACACGAACATGGAAGGAGGGGATCATGGTAGAGAGTAGACAGTTGGCGGCGGGGGGGGCTGTTCCTTGGTGGTCCGTGGGAAAGTACGGTATGAAGGGCAGAGATGGTGAATTGAGTCTCATCCGGTTTTAAAGGAGAGGGTTCTAGCGAGAAATGTTCGTCTACAGCAGGAAGGGGAGGGTCCGACATGAGAGAAGGGTGCGCGGTGGGGCGGGGTTTTATATTGTGACGCATGTTGGAGATAACATGGCGGTTAGTCCGGACAACAACATTGCTCGACCAAACTGTCCAGATGGTTGAATTTTGAGGAGCCCGCAGGGCACCCATTTGATGTCCAAACATGCCAAGACGTATGAAAGAGAAATGAGCTTCAACCTTACAGACGATCATAATCATTTGTTTAATTCATTTATAAGCATTGCAGTTCGTAGCAATGCACGGGCATTCTACTAGTCATGCTAAATTGACAGAAGAAACTAAGATGTTTCATGAGAGTCCAGCTCTTGGGACGATGAACATACAACTTAATAATAATGTGGGGCCCTATTTTCAAAGTGCCAAAGGGGTCTGCCAAGGTGATCCACACTCATTTATGTTCAATTTGGCTATTGATTGCCTCATGAAAATGATCACTAATGCCCAGAAAAATAAATTGTTGGTGGGTTTAGCTTTTGATCTTATCCCAAAAGGGGTGGCGGTCCTGCAATACACTGACGATACTATCGTATGCTTGGAACATGACATCGACAAAGCAGTTAATTTGAAGCTCCTATTATATATGTTTGAAATGATGTCTGGGCTAAAAGTTAATATTCAGAAAAGTGAAATCCTCAGTGTGGGTGCCAACGAGAATATAGTGAAAGAATACGCTGATCTGTTTAACTGCGATGTGGGCAGTTTCCCTATCAAATATCTTGGCAAGCCAGTCAGTTAATACTATACCCTCAGAAATTCTGACTAGGAATTTATCATGGTCAAATATGTTAAAAGATTTGAAGCCTGGATAGGAATGCTGCCTCCATGGGGGGAGGCTTACGTTATTGGACTCGGTCGTTACTCAAATATCTATGTATCATATGTCTATGTGGCTTATGAATAAAACTTTCATTGAAAAACTTGACAAGCATAGAAGGAAGTTCTTTTGGCAAGGGTGTAATAAGAAGAGAAGATACCACCTTGTTACATGGAAGAGAATTTTTAGGTTGAGAGAGAAGGGAGGTCTCGGAGTTAAAGATCTCCGGAAACAAAACATCAGTTTAATGGTCAAGTGGTGGTGGAAACTTGAGACCCGAGAGGGGTTGTGGTAGGATATCATGCGTACACATTACTTGAGGAACAAAACTGTGGCCTCGGTTGAGCCAAGATTTTTAGACTCCCCTTGCTGGAAAGCTCTTTTGAAATTTAAAACTTCCTACATCACTGGTAGGAAGATTAAAATTGAATCCGGAAACCTCACCAGGGTCTGGAAAGATCCCATTAATGGGTTGAGTCTGTTTGAAGAACAATACCCCTTGTTGTTTGACATTTGTAATAACCAAGACTATACTGTTGATAAATTCGGTTCTATCGATGTTTGCACCTTCTTTATGATGAGGTTTATGAAGTAAATATGCCCTAGAGGTAATAATAAAGTTGTTATTCATATTTCCTTATATCATGATAAATGTTTATTATTCATGCTAGAATTGTATTAACCGGAAACTTAGTACATGTGTGAATACATAGACAAAAAGAGTGTCACTAGTTTGCCTCTACTTGACTAGCTCGTTGAATCAATGATGGTTAAGTTTCCTAACCATGGACATGAGTTGTCATTTGATTAACGGGGTCACATCATTAGAGAATGATGTGATTGACTTGACCCATATGGTTGTCGAGGACATCTAACTTGTTTTTGCAGGGCATGTTGTGATGTGATATGGTCAAGACATGATGCTAAATTTTATTGTATGAGATGATCATGTTTTGTAACACAGTTATCGGCAACTGGCAGGAGCCATATGGTTGTCGCTTTATTGTATGAAATGCAATCGCCATGTAATTGCTTTACCTTATCACTAAGCGATAGCGATAATCGTAGAGGCAATAGTTGGCGAGACGACAATGATGCTTCGATGGAGATCAAGGTGTCAAGCCGGTGACGATGGTGATCCTGGCGGTGCTTTGGAGATGGAGATAAAAGGCACAAGATGATGATGGCCATATCATATCACTTATATTGATTGCATGTGATGTTTATCCTTTATACATCTTATTTTGCTTAGTTCGACGGTAGCATTATAAGATGATCTCTCACTAAATTTCAATGTATAAGTGTTCTCCCTGAGTATGCACCATTGCTACAGTTCGTCGTGCCGAGACACCACGTGATGATCGGGTGTGATAAGCTCTACGTTCACATACAACGGGTGCAAGCCAGTTTTGCACACACAGAATACTCAGGTTAAACTTGACAAGCCTAGCATATGCAGATATGGCCTCGGAACACTGGAGACCGAAAGGTCGAGCGTGAATCATATAGTAGATATGATCAACATAGTGATGTTCACCATTGAAAACTACTCCATCTCACATGATGATCGGACATGGTTTAGTTGATATGGATCACGTGATCACTTAGATGATTAGAGAGATGTCTATCTAAGTGGGAGTTCTTAAGTAATTTGATTAATTGAACTTTAATTTATCATGGACTTAGTACCTGATAGTATTTTGCATGTCTATGTTGTTGTAGATAGATGGCACGTGTTGTTGTTCCATTGAATTTTAATGCGTTCCTAGAGAAATGTAAGTTGAAAGATGATGGTAGCAACTACACGGACTGGGTCCGTAACTTGAGGACTATCCTCATTGCTGCATAGAAGAATTACGTCTTGGAAGCACCGCTAGGTGACAAACCCGTTGCGGGAGCAACGACAGATGTTATGAACACCTGGCAGAGCAAAGCTGATGACAACTCGATAGTTCAGTGTGCCATGCTTTACGGCTTAGAACCGGGACTTCAACGACGTTTTGAATGTCATGGAGCATATGAGATGTTCCAGGGGTTGAAGTTAATATTTAGAGAAAATTCCCGGATTGAGAGATATGAAGTCTCCAATAAGTTATGTAGCTGCAAGATGGAGGAGAATAGTTCTGTCAGTGAACATATACTTAGAATGTCTGGGTACCACAACCACTTGACTCAACTGGGAGTTAATCTTCCTGATGATAGTGTCATTGACAGAGTTCTTCAATCATTGCCACCAAGCTACAGGAGCTTCGTGATGAACTATAATATGCAAGGGATGGATAAGACGATTCCCGAGCTCTTTGCAATGCTAAAGGTTGCGGAGGTAGAAATCAAGAAGGAACATCAAGTGTTGATGGTCAACAAGACCACCAGTTTCAAGAAAATGGGTAAAGGGAAGAAGGGGAACTTCAAGAAGAACAGCAAGCAAGTTGCTGCTCAAGTGAAGAAACCCAAGTCTGGACCTAAGCCTGAGACTAAGTGTTTCTACTACAAAGGAACTGGTCACTGGAAGCGGAACTGCCCCAAGTATTTGGCGGAGAAGAAGGATGGCAAAGTGAAAGGTCTATTTCATATACATGTTATTGATGTGTACCTTAGTAATGCTCGCAGTAGTGCCTGGGTATTTGATATTGGTTCAGTTGCTAACATTTGCAACTCGAAACAGGGGCTACAGATTAAGCGAAGATTGGCTAAGGACGAGGTGACGATGCGCGTGGGATATGGTTCCAAAGTTGATGTGATCGTCATAGGCACGCTACCTCTACATCTACCTTTGGGATTAGTATTAGACCTAAATAATTGTTATTTGGTTCTAGCGTTGAGCATGAACATTATATCTGGATCTTGTTTGATGTGAGACGGTTATTCATTTAAATTAGAGAATAATGGTTGTTCTATTTATATGAGTAATATCTTTTATGGTCATGCACCCCTGATGAGTGGTCTATTTTTACTAAATCTTGATAGTAGTGATACACATGTTCATAGTATTGAAGCCAAAAGATGTAGAGTTGATAATGATAGTGCAACTTATTTGTGGCACTGCCGTTTAGGTCATATTGGTGTAAAGCGCATGAAGAAACTCCATTCTGATGGACTTCTGGAATCACTTGATTATGAATCACTTGGTACTTGCGAACCATGCCTCATGGGTAACATGACTAAAACTCCGTTCTCCGGAACAACGGAGCGAGCAACAGATTTATTGGAAATCATACATACTGATGTATGTGGTCCAATGAACATTGAAGCTCCCGGCGGATATCGTTATTTTCTCACCATCGTAGATGATTTGAGCAGATATGGGTATATCTACTTAATGAAACATAAGTCTGAAACATTTGAAAAGTTCAAAGAATTTCAGAGTGAAGTGGAAAATCATTGTAACAAGAAAATCAAGTTTCTACAATCTGATCGTGGAGGCGAATATTTGAGTTATGAGTTTGGACTTGATTTGAAACAATGCGAAATAGTTTCGCAACTCACGCCACCTAGAACACCACAGTGTAATGGTGTGTCCGAACGTCGTAATCGTTCTTTACTAGATATGGTGCGATCTATGATGTCTCTAACTGAATTACCGCTATCGTTTTGGGGTTAAGCTTTAGAGACACCTGCATTCACGTTAAATAGGGCACCATCTAAATCCGTCGAGACGACACCTTATGAACTATGGTTTAGCAAGAAACCCAAGTTGCCGTTTCTTAAAGTTTGGGGCTGCGATGCTTATGTGAAAAAGCTTCAACCTGATAAGTTCGAACCCAAATCGGAGAAATGTGTCTTCATAGGATACCCAATGGAGACTGTTGGGTACACCTTCTATCACAGATCCGAAGGCAAGGTATTCGTTGCTAAGAATGGATCCTTTCTAGAGAAGGAGTTTCTCTCAAAAGAAGTGAGTGGGAGGAAAGTAGAACTTGACGAGGTAATTGTACCTTCTCCCTTATTGGAAAATAGTTCATCACTGAAATCAGTTCCAATGATTCCTACACCAGTAAGTGAGGAAGCTAATGATGATGATCATGAAACTTCTGATCAAGTTACTACCGAACCTCATAGGTCAACCAGAGTAAGATCTGCACCAGAGTGGTACAGTAATCCTATTCTGGAAGTCATGTTACTTGACCATGACAAACCTACGAACTATGAGGAAGCGATGATGAGCCCACATTCCGCAAAATCGCTTGAAGCCATGAAATCTAAGATGGGATCCATGTATGAGAACAAAGTATGGACTTTGGTTGACTTGCCCGATGATCGGCAGGCCATAGAGAATAAATGGATCTTCAAGAAGAATACTGACGCTGATGGTAATGTTACTGTCTACAAAGCTCGACTTGTTGCGAAAGGTTTTCGACAAGTTCAAGGAGTTGACTGCGATGAGACCTTCTCACCCGTAGCAATGCTTAAGTCCGTCTGAATCATGTTAGCAATTGCCGCATTTTATGATTATGAAATTTGGCAAATGGATGTCAAAACTGAATTCCTTAATGGATATCTTAAAGAAGAGTTGTATATGATGCAACCAGAAGGTTTTGTCGATCCAAAAGGTCCTAACAAAGTGTGCAAGCTCCAGCGATCCATTTATGGACTGGTGCAAGCCTCTCAGAGTTGGAATATACGCTTTGATAGTGTGATCAAAGCATATGGTTTTATACAGACTTTTGGAGAAGCTTGTATTTACAAGAAAGTGAGTGGGAGCTCCGTAGCATTTCTGATATTATATGTAGATGACATATTGTTAATCGAAAATGATACTGAATTTCTAAATAGCATAAAAGGATACTTGAATAAGAACTTTTCAATGAAAGACCTCGGTGAAGTTGCTTATATATTGGGCATCAAGATCTATAGAGATAGATCAAGACGCTTAATTGGAATTTCACAAAGCACATACCTTGACAAAGTTTTAAAGAAGTTTAAAATGGATCGGGCAAAGAAAGGGTTCTTGCCTGTATTACAAGGTGTGAAGTTGAGTCAGACTCAATGCCCGACCACTGCAGAAGATAGAGAGAAAATGAAAGGTGTTCCCTATGCTTCAGCCATAGACTCTATCATGTATGCAATGCTGTGTACCAGACCTGATGTATGTCTTGCTATAAGTCTAGCAAGGAGGTACCAAAGTAATCCAGAAGTGGATCACTGGACAGCGGTCAAGAACATCCTGAAATACCTGAAAAGGACTAAGGATATGTTTCTCATATATGGAGGTGACAAAGAGCTCATCGTAAATGGTTACGTTGATGCAAGCTTTGACACTGATCCGGACGATTCTAAATCGCAAACCGGATACGTGTTTACACTAAACGGTGGAGCTGTCAGTTGGTGCAGTTCTAAACAAAGCATTGTGGCGGGATCTACATGTGAAGCGGAGTACATAGCTGCTTCGGAAGCAGCAAATGAAGGAGTCTGGATGAAGGAGTTCATATCTGATCTAGGTGTCATACCTAGTGCATCGGGTCCAATGAAAATCTATTGCGACAATACTGGTGCAATTGCCTTGGCAAAGGAATTCATATTTCACAAAAGTACCAAGCACATCAAGAGATGCTTCAATTCCATCCGCGACCAAGTCAAGGAGGGAGACATAGAGATTTGCAAGATACATACGGATCTGAATGTTGTAGACCCATTGACTAAGCCTCTCTCACGAGAAAAACATGATCAGCACCAAGACTCCATGGGTGTTAGAATCATTACAATGTAATATAGATTATTGACTTTAGTGCAAGTGGGAGACTGAAGGAAATATGCCCTAGAGGCAATAATAAAGTTGTTATTCATATTTCCTTATATCATGATAAATGTTTATTATTCATGCTAGAATTGTATTAACCGGAAACTTAGTACATGTGTGAATACATAGACAAACAGAGTGTCACTAGTTTGCCTCTACTTGACTAGCTCGTTGAATCAATGATGGTTAAGTTTCCTAACCATGGACATGAGTTTTCATTTGATTAACGGGATCACATCAATAGAGAATGATGTGATTGACTTGACCCATCCGTTAGCTTAGCACGATGGTCATTTAGGTTGTTGCTATTGCTTTCTCCATAACTATACATGTTCCTATGACTATGAGATCATGCAACTCCCGAATACCGGAGGAACACTTTGTGTGCTACCAAACGTCACAATGTAACTGGGTGATTATAAAGGTGCTCTACCGGTGTCTCCGATGGTGTTTGTTGAGTTGGTATGGATCAAGATTAGGAGTTGTCACTCCGGTTGTCGGAGATGTATCTCTGGGCCCTCTCGGTAATGTACATCACAATAAGCCTTGCAAGCAATGTAGCTAATGAGTTAGTTACGGGATGTATCATTACGAAACGAGTAAAGAGACTTGCCGGTCACGAGATTGAACTAGGTATTGAGATACCGACGATCGAATCTCGGGCAAGTAACATACCGATGACAAAGGGAACAACGTATATGAGTTTATGTGTTTTGATGTACCGAAGGTAGTTCGGAGTCCCGGATTTGATCACGGACATGAAGGGGAGTCTCAAAATGGTCTAGACATAAAGAACGATATATTGGATGACTATATTTGGACTTCGGAAGGGTTCCGGGCAAGTTCGGATAAATACCGGAGTACCGGGGGGTTACCAGAACCCCCCCCCCCCCCCGGGAGTGTAATGGGCCTATTGGGCCTTAGTGGAGAAGAGGAGGGGTGGCTAGGGCAGGCCACGTGCCCCCTCTCCCTCTAGTCCGAATTGGACAAGGAGGTGAAGGAAATATGCCCTAGAGGCAATAATAAAGTTATTATTTATTTCCTTATATTATGATAAAAGTTTATTATTCATGCTAGAATTGTATTATCCGGAAACATAATACTTGTGTGAATACATAGACAAACTAAACATCACTAGTGTGCCTCTACTTGACTAGCTCGTTAATCGAAGATGGTTATGTTTCCTAACCATAGACATGTGTTGTCATTTGATTAACGGGATCACATCATTAGGAGAATGATGTGATTGACATGACCCATTCCATTAGCTTATCACCCGATCGTTTAGTATGTTGCTATTGCTTTCTTCATGACTTATACATGTTCCTATGACTATGAGATTATGCAACTCCCATTTTCCGGAGGAACACTTTGTGTGCTACCAAACGTCACAACGTAACTGGGTGATTATAAAGGAGCTCTACAGGTGTCTCCAAAGGTACATGTTGCGTTGGCGTATTTCGAGATTAGGATTTGTCACTCCGATTGTCGGAGAGGTATCTCTGGGCCCTCTCGGTAATGCACATCACATAAGCCTTGCCAGCATTGCAACTAATGAGTTAGTTGCGAGATGATGTATTACGAAACAAGTAAAGAGACTTGCCGGTAACGAGATTGAACTAGGTATTGAGATACCGACGATCGAATCTCGGACAAGTAACATACCGATGACAAAGGGAACAAAGTATGTTGTTATGCGGTCTGACCGATAAAGATCTTCATAAAATATGTGGGAGCCAATATGAGCATCCAGGTTCCGCTATTGGTTATTGACCGGAGACATGTCTCGGTCATGTCTACATTGTTCTCGAACCCGTAGGGTCCGCACGCTTAACGTTACGATGACAGTTTCATTATGAGTTTATATATTTTGATGTACCGAAGTTTGTTCGGAGTCCCGGATGTGATCACGGACATGACGAGGAGTCTCGAAATGGTCGAGACATAAAGATTGATATATTGGACGGCTATATTCGGACACCGGAAGTGTTCCGGGTGATTTCGGAGAAAACCGGAGTGCCGGAGGGTTACCGGAACCCCCCCCCCCCCGGGAGAAGTGATGGGCCTTATGGGCCCTAGTGGAGAGAGAGAGGGGCGGCCAGGGTGGGCCACACGCCCCCTCCCCCTCTGGTCCGAATTGGACTAGGAGAGGGGGGCGCGCCCCTTTCCTTCTTCCTCTCCCTCTTCCTTTCCCCCTCCTAGTAGGAGTAGGAAAGAGGGGAGTCCTACTCCTACTAGGAAGAGGACTCCTCCTCCTTGGCGCGCCCAAGGGCCGTCCGGCCTCCCCCCTTGCTCCTTTATATACGGGGGCAGGGGGCACCTCTAGACACACAAGTTGATCCTCGTGATCGTTTTCTTAGCCATGTGCGGTGCCCCCCTCCACCATACTCCTCGATAATATTGTAGCGGTGCTTAGGAGAAGCCCTGCGACGGTAGAACATCAAGATCGTCACCACGCCGTCGTGCTGACGGAACTCTTCCCCGACACTTTGCTGGATCAGAGTCCGGGGATCGTCATCGAGCTGAACGTGTGCTAAAACTCGGAGGTGCCGTAGTTTCGGTGCTTGATCGGTCGGGCCGTGAAGACGTACAACTACATCAACCGCGTTGTCATAACGCTTCCGCTGTTGGTCTACGAGGGTACGTAGACAACACTCTCCCCTCTTGTTGCTATGCATCACCATGATCTTGCGTGTGCGTAGGAAAATTTTGAAATTACTACGTTCCCCAACAGTGGTATCAGAGCCTAGGTTTTATGCGTTGATGTTGTGCATGAGTAGAACACAAGTGAGTTGTGGGCGATATAAGTCATACTGCTTACCAGCATATCATACTTTGGTTCGGCGGTATTGTTGGATGAAGCGGCCCGGACCGACATTACGCGTACGCTTACGCGAGACTGGTTCTACCGACGTGCTTTGCACACAGGTGGCTGGCGGGTGTCAGTTTCTCCAACTTTAGTTGAACCAAGTGTGGCTACGCCCGGTCCTTGCGAAGGTTAAAACAGCACCAACTTGACAAACTATCGTTGTGGTTTTGATGCGTAGGTAAGAACGGTTCTTACTAAGCCCGTAGCAGCCACGTAAAACTAGCAACAACAAAGTAGAGGACGTCTAACTTGTTTTTGCAGGGCATGTTGTGATGTGATATGGTCAAGACATGATGCTAAATTTTATTGTATGAGATGATCATGTTTTGTAACCGAGTTATCGGCAACTGGCAGGAGCCATATGGTTGTCGCTTTATTGTATGCAAAGTAATCGCCCTGTGATGCTTTACTTTATCACTAAGCGGTAGCGATAGTCGTAGAAGCATAAGATTGGCGAGACGACAACGATGCTACGATGGAGATCAAGTTGTCGCGCCGGTGACGATGGTGATCATGACGGTGCTTCGAAGATGGAGATCACAAGCACAAGATGATGATGGCCATATCATATCACTTATATTGATTGCATGTGATGTTTATCTTTTATGCATCTTATCTTGCTTTGATTGATGGTAGCATTTTAAGATGATCTCTCGCTAATTATCAAGAAGTGTTCTCCCTGAGTATGCACCATTGCGAAAGTTCTTCGTGCTGAGACACCACGTGATGATCGGGTGTGATAGGCTCTACGTTCAAATACAACGGGTGCAAAACAGTTGCACACGCGGAATACTCAGGTTATACTTGACGAGCCAAGCAAATACAGATATGGCCCCAGAACACGGAGACCGAAAGGTCGAGCGTGAATCATATAGTAGATATGATCAACATAGTGATGTTCACCAATGAAGCTACTCCATCTCACGTGATGATCGGACATGGTTTAGTTGATTTGGATCACGTGATCACTTAGAGGATTAGAGGGATGTCTATCTAAGTGGGAGTTCTTTAGTAATATGATTAATTGAACTTAAATTTATCATGAACTTAGTACCTAATAGTATCTTGCTTGTTTATGTTTGATTGTAGATAGATGGCCCGTGATGTTGTTCCGTTGAATTTTAATGCATTCCTTGAGAAAGCAAAGTTGAAAGATGATGGTAGCAATTACATGGACTGGGTCCGTAACTTGAGGATTATCCTCATTGCTGCACAGAAGAATTACGTCCTGGAAGCACCGCTGGGTGCCAGGCCTGCTGCTAGAGCAACACCAGATGTTATGAACGTCTGGCAGAGCAAAGATGATGACTACTCGATAGTTCAGTGTGCCATGCTTTACGGCTTAGAATCGGGAATTCAACGATGTTTTGAACGTCATGGAGCATATGAGATGTTCCAGGAGTTGAAGTTAATATTTCAAGCAAATGCCCGGATTGAGAGATATGAAGTCTCCAATAAGTTCTATAGCTGCAAGATGGAGGAGAACAGTTCTGTCAGTGAGCATATACTCAAAATGTCTGGGTATAATAATCACTTGATTCAATTGGGAGTTAATCTTCCAGATGATTGCGTCATTGACAGAATTCTCCAATCACTTCCACCTAGCTACAAGAGCTTCGTGATGAACTATAATATGCAAGGGATGAATAAGACAATTCCCGAGCTCTTCGCAATGCTGAAAGCTGCGGAGGTAGAAATCAAGAAGGAGCATCAAGTGTTGATGGTCAACAAGACCACTAGTTTCAAGAAAAAGGGCAAAGGGAAGAAGAAGGGGAACTTCAAAAAGAACAGCAAGCAAGTTGCTGCTCCGGAGAAGAAACCCAAATCTGGACCTAAGCCTGAAACTGAGTGCTTCTACTGCAAGCAGACTGGTCACTGGAAGCGGAACTGCCCCAAGTATTTGGCGGATAAGAAGGATGGCAAGGTGAACAAAGGTATATATGATATACATGTTATTGATGTGTACCTTACTAATGCTCGCAGTAGCACCTGGGTATTTGATACTGGTTCTGTTGCTAATAGTTGCAACTCGAAACAGGGACTACGGATTAAGCGAAGATTGGCTAAGGACGAGGTGACGATGCGCGTGGGAAATGGTTCCAAAGTAGATGTGATCGCGGTCGGCACGCTACCTCTACATCTACCTTCGTGATTAGTATTAGACCTAAATAATTGTTATTTGGTGCCAGCGTTGAGCATGAACATTATATCTAGATCTTATTTGATGCGAGACGGTTATTCATTTAAATCAGGGAATAATGGTTGTTCTATTTATATGAGTAATATCTTTTATGGTCATGCACCCTTGAAGAGTGGTCTATTCTTATTAAATCTCGATAGTAGTGACACACATATTCATAATGTTGAAGCCAAAAGATGCAGAGTTGATAATGATAGTGCAACTTATTTGTGGCACTGCCGTTGAGGTCATATCGGTGTAAAGCGCATGAAGAAACTCCATACTGATGGACTTTTGGAACCACTTGATTATGAATCACTTGGTACTTGCGAACCGTGCCTTATGGCAAGATGACCAAAACACCGTTCTCCGGTACTATGGAGAGAGCAACAGATGTGTTGGAAATCATACATACAGATGTATGTGGTCCGATGAATGTTGAGGCTCGTGGTGGATATCGTTATTTTCTCACCTTCACAGATGACTTAAGCAGATATGGGTATATCTACTTAGTGAAACATAAGTCTGAAACATTTGAAAAGTTCAAAGAATTTCAGAGTGAAGTTGAAAATCATCGTAACAAGAAAATAAAATTCCTACAATCTGATCGTGGAGGAGAATATTTGAGTTACGAGTTTGGTGTACATTTGAAACAATGCGGAATAGTTTCGCAACTCACACCACCCGGAACACCACAGTGTAATGGTGTGTCCGAACGTCGTAATCGTACTTTACTGGATATGTGCGATCTATGATGTCTCTTACTGATTTACCGCTATCATTTTGGGGTCATGCTTTAGAGACGGACGCATTCACGTTAAATAGGGCACCATCAAAATCCGTTGAGACGACGCCTTATGAACTGTGGTTTGGCAAGAAACCAAAGTTGTCGTTTCTGAAAGTTTGGGGCTGCTATGCTTATGTGAAAAAGCTTCAACCTGATAAGCTCGAACCCAAATCGGAGAAATGTGTCTTCATAGGATATCCAAAGGAAACTATTGGATACACCTTCTATCACAGATCTGAAGGCAAGACTTTTGTTGCTAAATTCGGAAACTTTCTAGAGAAGGAGTTTCTCTCGAAAGAAGTGAGTGGGAGGAAAGTAGAACTTGATGAGGTAACTGTACCTGCTCCCTTATTGGAAAGTAGTACATTACAGAAACCGGTTTTTGTGACACCTACACCAATTAGTGAGGAAGCTAATGATGATGATCATGAAATTTCAGAACAAGATACTACTGAACCTCGTAGATCAACCAGAGTAAGATCCGCACCAGAGTGGTACGGTAATCCTGTTCTGGAAGTCATGCTACTAGATCATGATGAACCTACAAACTATGGAGAAGCAATGGTGAGCCCAGATTCCGCAAAATGGCTTGAAGCCAGAAAATCTGAGATGGGATCCATGTATGAGAACAAAGTGTGGACTTTGGTTGACTTGCCCAAAGATCGGCAAGCAATTGAGAATAAATGGATCTTCAAGAAGAAGACTGATGCTGATGGTAATATTACTGTCTACAAAGCTCGACTTGTCGCGAAAGGTTTTCGACAAGTTCAAGGGATTGACTACGATGAGACCTTCTCACCCGTAGCGATGCTTAAGTCTGTCCGAATCATGTTAGCAATTGCCGCATTTTATGATTATGAAATTTGGCAGATGGATGTCAAAACTGCATTCCTGAATGGATTTCTGCAAGAAGAGTTGTATATGATGCAGCCAGAAGGTTTTGTCGATCCAAAGGGAGCTAACAAAGTGTGCAAGCTCCAGCGATCCATTTATGGACTGGTGCAAGCCTCTCGGAGTTGGAATAAATGCTTTGATAATGTGATCAAAGCATTTGTTTTTGTACAGACTTTTGGAGAAGCCTGTATTTACAAGAAAGTGAGTGGGAGCTCTGTAGCATTTCTGATATTATATGTAGATGACATATTACTAATCGAAAATGATATAGAATTTCTGGATAGCATAAAGGGATACCTAAATAAGAGTTTTTCAATGAAAGATCTCGGTGAAGCTGCTTACATATTGGGCATTAAGATCTATAGAGACAGATCAAGACGCTTAATTGGACTTTCACAAAGCACATACCTTGACAAAGTTTTGAAAAAGTTCAAAATGGATCAAGCAAAGAAAGGATTCTTGCCTGTGTTACAAGGTGTGAAATTGAGTAAGACTCAATGCCCGACCACTGCAGAAGATAGAGAGAAAATGAAAGATGTTCCGTATGCTTCAGCCATAAGCTCTATCATGTATGCAATGCTGTGTACCAGACCTGATGTATGTCTTGCTATAAGTCTAGCAAGGAGGTACCAAAGTAATCCAGAAGTGGATCACTGTACAGCGGTCAAGAACATCCTAAAATACCTGAAAAGGACTAAGGATATGTTTCTCATATATGGAGGTGACAAAGAGCTCATCGTAAATGGTTACGTTGATGCAAGCTTTGACACTGATCCGGACGATTCTAAATCGCAAACCGGATACGTGTTTACATTAAACGGTGGAGCTGTCAGTTGGTGCAGTTCTAAACAAAGCGTTGTGGCGGGATCTACATGTGAAGCGGAGTACATAGCTGCTTCGGAAGCAGCAAACGAAGGAGTCTGGATGAAGGAGTTCATATCCGATCTAGGTGTCATACCTAGTGCATCGGGTCCAATGAAAATCTTTTGTGACAATACTGATGCAATTGCCTTGGCAAAGGAATCCAGATTTCACAAGAGAACCAAGCACATCAAGAGACGCTTCAATTCCATCCGGGATCTAGTCCAAGTGGGAGACATAGAGATTTGCAAGATACATACGAATTTGAATGTAGCAGACCCGTTGACTAAGCCTCTTCCACGAGCAAAACATGATTAGCACCAAAGCTCCATGGGTGTTAGAATCATTACTGTGTAATCTAGATTATTGACTCTAGTGCAAGTGGGAGACTGAAGGAAATATGCCCTAGAGGCGATAATAAAGTTATTATTTATTTCCTTATATTATGATAAAATTTTATTATTCATGCTAGAATTGTATTATCCGGAAACATAATACTTGTGTGAATACATAGACAAACTAAACGTCACTAGTGTGCCTCTACTTGACTAGCTCGTTAATCGAACATGGTTATGTTTCCTAACCATAGACATGTGTTGTCATTTCATTAACGGGATCACATCATTAGGAGAATGATGTGATTGATATGACCCATTCCATTAGCTTAGCACCCGATCATTTAGTATGTTGCTATTGCTTTCTTCATGACTTATACATGTTCCTATGACTATGAGATTATGCAACTCCCGTTTGCCGGAGGAACACTTTGTGTGCTACCAAACGTCACAACGTAACTGGGTGATTATAAAGGAGCTCTACAGGTGTCTCCAAAGGTACATGTTGGGTTGGCGTATTTCGAGATTAGGATTTGTCACTCCGATTGTCGGAGAGGTATCTCTGGGCCCTCTCGGTAATGCACATCACATAAGCCTTGCCAGCATTGCAACTAATGAGTTAGTTGCGAGATGATGTATTACGAAATGAGTAAAGAGACTTGCCAGTAACGAGATTAAACTAGGTATTGAGATACCGACGATCGAATCTCGGACAAGTAACATACCGATGACAAAGGGAACAAAGTATGTTGTTATGCGGTCTGACCGATAAAGATCTTCGTAGAATATGTGGGAGCCAATATGAGCATCCAGGTTCCGCTATTGGTTATTGGCCGGAGACATGTCTCGGTCATGTCTACATTGTTCTCGAACCCGTAGGGTCCGCACGCTTAACGTTACGATGACAGTTTCATTATGAGTTTATATATTTTGATGTACCGAAGTTTGTTCGGAGTCCCGGATGTGATCACGGACATGACGAGGAGTCTCGAAATGGTCGAGACATAAAGATTGATATATTGGACGGCTATATTCGGACACCGGAAGTGTTCCGGGTGATTTCGGAGAAAACCGGAGTGCCGGAGGGTTACCGGAACCCCCCCCCCCCCGGGAGAAGTGATGGGCCTTATGGGCCCTAGTGGAGAGAGAGAGGGGCGGCCAGGGTGGGCCACACGCCCCCTCCCCCTCTGGTCCGAATTGGACTAGGAGAGGGGGGCGGCGCCCCCCTTTCCTTCTTCCTCCCCCCCTTCCTTTCCCCCTCCCAGTAGGAGTAGGAAAGAGGGGAGTCCTACTCCTACTAGGAGGAGGACTCCTCCTCCTTGGCGCGCCCAAGGGCCGACCGGCCTCCCCCCCCCCTTGCTCCTTTATATACGGGGGCAGGGGGCACCTCTAGACACACAAGTTGATCCTCGTGATCGTTTTCTTAGCCGTGTGTGGTGCCCCCCTCCACCATACTCCTCGATAATATTGTAGCGGTGCTTAGGCGAAGCCCTGCGACGGTAGAACATCAAGATCGTCACCACGCCGTCGTGCTGACGGAACTCTTCCCCGACACTTTGCTGGATCGGAGTCCGGGGATCGTCATCGAGCTGAACGTGTGCTAAAACTCGGAGGTGCCGTAGTTTCAGTGCTTGATCGGTCGGGCCGTGAAGACGTACGACTACATCAACCGCGTTGTCATAACGCTTCCGCTGTCGGTCTACGAGGGTACGTAGACAACACTCTCCCCTCTCGTTGCTATGCATCACCATGATCTTGCGTGTGCGTAGGAAAATTTTGAAATTACTACGTTCCCCAACAGGAGGGGGGCGGCGCCCCCCTTTCCTTCCCCCTCTCTCCTCCTTCCCTCTCTCCTACTCCTACTCTTGGAAGGGTTGGAGTCCTACTCCCGGTGGGAGTAGGACTCCTCTTGGGGCACGCCTAGGAGGGTCGGCCTCTCCCCCTCCTCCACTCCTTTATATACGGGGAGGGGGGCACCCCATAGACACACAAGTTGACATTGATCTTTTAGCCGTGTGCGGTGCCCCCTCCACCACAATCCACCTCGGTTATATTGTAGCGGTTCTTAGACGAAGCCCTACGTCGGTAGCTTCATCAACACCGTCATCACGCTGTCGTCCTGACGGAACTCTCCCTTGAAGCTCTACTGGATCGTGAGTTCGTGGGACGTCACCGAGCTAAACGTGTGCAGATCGCGTAGGTGCCGTACGTTCGGTACTAGGATCGGTCGATCGTGAAGACGTATGACTACATCAACCGCGTTGTCATAACCCTTCCTCTTACGGTCTACGAGGGTACGTGGACGACACTCTACCCTCTCGTTTCTATGCATCACCAAGATCCTGCGTGTGCGTAGGAAAATTTTGAAATTACTGCGTTCCCCAACAGTTTGCCTTTGACTTGCTAAGGCAGTGGGAGGACATGAGTAAAAACATTGCAAACATTCAACTAAACCAAGGGGATGACCGGGTGGCCTAGGGCTTTACTAGCAATGGTAAATTTTCCACAACATCCATGTAAAAGTGGCTGGAAAATCCTCTCAGTGGGTGCCACTATAGATGGATTTGGAAAGAAAAAAATTCCTCTTAAAATTAAAATCTTCCTGTGCAGTTATCCCAGGGTGTTGTCTTTACTAGACAGGTCATGAAGGAGAGGAAGTGGCCTGGGAACCCTAATTGCTCTTTCTGTAATAACCTGGAGTCCTCCCAGCATCTGTTTTTTACCTGTCATGTGGTTAGAGTTGTATGGCACTTTGTTAGGGTGGTGCTGGGTACTGATAGCTGCCTGAGCAATTACTGGCAATATTTTTCCTGGTGCCACACTTTCCTCCCTTCTGGAGTAAAGTATCATATTGCAGGCCTTGCCACTGCTTGTTGGGCCATCTGGCTGGCTCGTAATCGAGCTACTTCTGTACATAAACAAATTAAGACACCTTTCAAGATTGTTTTCTCCATGTGTTCCTTTCTGTTATATTGGGCAGGTCTTCAACAAGAAGGTGGGGCCAAGGAGTCGCGCAATGGTGCAGAGATGATCAAATCGAGTACGATGCACCTGATGAAGATGTGCAATGCTGCGAGGCAGACGATAGAGGGAGAATAGATGGGCTGCCTAAGGGTGTTGTCTTCAGCTGGGTTCCCTGGTCGCCCTCTCTTAGATTTTGCTATGCTTGCGGATAGACTTGCGGTGGTATCATGCCCTTGCTGGCTTTTGGTGTAATAGGTTGTTCTGAGATTGTTAAATTTGGTGATGTCCAGGTTTTCGCCCCATGGCATTCGTTTCAACGGCGGGCGAATGCAGTGGGTTTCCTGGCAGTGCCCGAACTTGCTTTCCCTCTTTCGCCCTCCCACTGATGATGTTTCTGGAACTGTTGTATTTACGTTCATTTGCAATGGAAAGGGGTTATAGCCCGGTTCGAAAAAATGAGAGTCCAGCTCCGGCCCAAGGAGACGATAAAATGGATTGTTCTTTCTTGTCTACTCAATACTTGTTGTGGCACCCCTAAAAAACTTGTTCTAGCAGTTGAGCTTGTGCAATCTGTCGTAAATAAAGCTATGACTCAAAACCAGATTCTGGTCCCTCTAGCTTTCGGTTCATGCCTTGACTTCCTTGTGATTCAATATGTGAAAGACATGATTATTGTGATGCCTGGTACCTGCGTGTGAACAACAAGTTGTTGTTTTATTATTTTTTGCGAAAAGTGTGAATAATAAGAGAGTCTCCTAAAAAATATTCGCATTGATTATCTTTTTCCACCAGGCTATAAGTCAACTTTCAAAAATCTTTCTTGTTGCACATCATTGTCTCTCCAGAAAGAGTTCAAGCCCAAAACCCTAATGCACATTTTCTTATGACAATCGGGAGGGACATGGCGCCCAATAAGCGGAGGGGTATCTCCATCTGCGATGAAGTGAGTATCTTAAAACAGACAATTCAATCGTCATTCGAAGTGGACATTATCATTCTAGCCTGATGCATGGAATATCTAAGGCTTCATAGAATGAAGAAGAACTACCAACCATAATCCAATTGGTTACAAACTACTCCTCAATAGTTTTATATATAGGTGTTTGCGCAAAAAGAGTGGAATTGCACAAAATAATACAAGTGCAACCAGTACAAAGCTTCAAATAAAAAATAAATACTGAAGATAAATAAGAAAAATATGAAGTGATTGAAACATGACCACCAAGTGATGAATAGAACTTAAAAAAAATCCATGAGCCTGCTTTCTACCAAGTTCGCTAAAACATGGAAATAATACACAGTTCGTCCTCCAACTATACAAGGGGTGCAGGTTTGTCCCCCAACTTCAAAACTAGGCAAACTATATTTTGACAAAACTAGACAAATCTAACCTCTGGTCAGTATTTGCATTGGTGGTGCGGTTCCTAACCCGAGTTAGGACATGGCACTCCATGTCACATAGTTATTTGGACCAATTGTACAATATTAAAATATTTTTCATGAGAAATGTAGTATTAAAAGTTGAGGATCAATCTTGATTGGTGTTGAAATTAGGTACTAAACTAAATTTAGCCAACACGATGCGCTAACAATTGTCTTCTACACATTGGTGGACCCCTGAAATTCATCACTTCATGCCAGTGGATCCAACAATCCACTGTGATGAGGAGGGCCCGGCTGTCGAACCACATCCTTAATAAAATTACGAAAATGCTAAATCTACGAACGGGCTACGTAGCTGCTATGAAAACTTCCAACTAATCTAGGTTGGGGTGGGCCTCACCCTCTCCTCTAATCGAACCAAATACTCCCACGTCAGGTTAGTTCATAAACTTACGTAAACCATTACATGAATGTAGCATTGCTCATAAAATTACTTTCTTCATTTTTGAATATAAATTTCTTTAGAGATTCCACTACGAACTACATAAGAATGTATATAGACATGTTTTAGAATATATTCACTCATTTTATTTCATATATAATCCGTAGTGAAATATGGAAGAAGACTTATATTTAGGAAGCGGGGTAGTACAAGTGAACATGGCATGGTCTCGTCGAATCAATGGCCAGTAACAGCAATACAAACTTCTTAAATTAAATGGTTGTTGACCGTCTCTAACGGTGGCTACTCGTGTCGTGGAATATATGGCACGTCCACTACAGTCGCGGGCATGCATGATAGGCCTATTTTTTTCCACTTATGCAAACGCACGTACTAACCGGAGCTTGCAATGACCCGGCCATGGCCATACATGCATGCGGGAGAGCCACTGGTGCCTACAGATTCAAGCAGACGACAGTGCATGGACAGACACAACCCCGCTCCCGCGCCGCGCGCATGGATTTACACGTATGGGGTACATATCGCTACCGGCTTATAGTTACTGATCCAGTCAGTTCGTGTCTCGATCCATCTCTTGGCAACGCTGCGGTAAACCATGGCCGCCGCTTCGCCTGCCACGCTCGTCTTCCTCCTCTCCATCATCTGCGCCCCCTCCCGGTTCCTCACCGGCGCCCTGCCACCTCCACCGCTGGCGCCGCCCAAGTCTGTGATCCCATACCCCACGACGCCGCCCAAGCCTGTGATCCCATACCCCACGACGCCGCCCAAGCCTGTGATGCCAGCCCCAACGACACCGCCCAAGCCCGTGATGCCAGCCCCCACGACGCCGCCCAAGCCTGTGATGCCAGCCCCCACGACGCCGCCCAAGCCCGTGACTCCACCTCCGGTGAAGGCGCCCAAGCCCGTGACTCCACCTCCGGCGACGCCGCCGAAGCCCCTGCCGCCACCTCCGGCGACGCCGACCAAGCCAGTGCTTCCGCCCCCGGTGACGGCGCCGAAGCCCGTGATGCCACCCATCGCGATGCCGCCAACGACCGCGCTGGCGCCCGCGCCGTGGGACGAACCAAGCTACGGGTCCAACCCGATTCCGGAGGAGATCAAGACCGTGTGCAGGCGGACGCCGTTCCCGCAGCTGTGCGGGCGCGCGCTGGGCTTCGTGGTGGACCCGCAGAGGGTGAACGACACGCGGTGGCTGGCGGAGACGTCGCTGCGCATCGCCATCGAGGCCGGCACGGGGCTGGCCGCCTTCGGGTGGGTCAACCTGGGGGGCGCCCCGAGCGGCACCAGGCTGCGGATGTGCGTGCGCGACTGCACCGTGCGCGTGGACGCCGCGGTCAAGAACCTGACGGCGTCGCAGGCGGCGCTGAGGCGGGGCGACCTCAGGGTGGCGGTGCAGACGCTGGGCGACGCGGCCAAGGGGTGCGGCATCTGCTGGGGCAGCTGCGCGAGCTTCACCGGGGAGGTCATGCAGGTCATGATCAAGCGCGCGCGCCAGTTCGAGAAGCTCGTCATGGTCGCCGGCTCCGTTATCCTCATCATTATCAAGTGATTTTCTCTGTTAAATTTGCTAGCAGTAGTTTAGTGCGATGAATAAAATGTTGTATGGTAGATTCTTTTTCTGATGAGCAGATCAAAGCCAATAAATTTCAACACGCTGATAAAAAAATAAGATTATTAACATACACAGGACATATTTTTATAGAAGAAGCCCATCCTGATGAGATTAAGGAAATTGACTTCCGACGAGAGTCGAACCCCGGTTTGTAAGGATGCACCACTGCACCCTTGCCACTAGGCTAGTGCCTAGTCCTCCATCACGCTGATAGAATTGTCATGACTGACGACCTAAATGCCTTTTTTTTAAACAAGGTACAAACACATCACACTTATCCATACGCAACAAACTTATCCTATGAAAAAATCATCTTATAAACACACACGCACATTCTACTCATTTTTTCAATAAGGGGCACTTTATTACTAAAAAGGATTCGGCATTACACCAGGCTCTGCATAACTGAGATGCACACAACCATAACCAAATTCAAATTCCAAAGAAACCAAAAAAAAGCAGAATACAAGAAATCATGGAGACTGTGAAACGCCTAAGGACCGATCCAAAGAACATGTTGTCTTCAAGGTCGAATAAAAGTATTTCTCACCGTGGTCTCCAAGCGTGTACATATGAGTCTACTCATATGAACACTTGTAAGAGACTAAGCTGACAAATCTTATGATGGCTTAAAGAGGGTGTAATGGGGTGAGGTGGCGTATTCACATTACTCCCTTCAAAACTTAACTATGAACAACATAATTTCATCTATTCCCGTAAACACGGTTCATTAAAAAAGTATGTTTTTGGTTCCTCGAGTTTATGGAAAGTCTACATCTAATACTTCAACTTATTTTTAGTGACATTTCATCACCCAAATATCAAAATTAGATAAGTTACGTCCAAAACCATATTAGAGAGGAAAACCATCCATGAGTTAGCGGTTTTCGGTTCATTAAAAAAGTATGTTTTTGGTTCCTCGAGTTTACGGAAAGTCTACATCTAATACTTCAACTTATTTTTAGTGACATTTCATTACCCAAATATCAAAATTAGACAAGTTACGTCCAAAACCATATTAGAGAGGAAAACCATCCATGAGTTAGCGGTTTTCGGGTACTCCATATTGCCACATCAAATGGATTTTTTCCACCTGTTATTTCTCTCATTTGCGCAAGATCACCTCTCCGCGGGAATAGGACTTTGGTTTTACCTCCACCTAAGAGTGTGTTGAACCTGTATAATCCTTGTGTCATCCACTTACGTCTCGTTGGATCAAGCCTCGTTTCCCTACCTCTCTCACTGTCAGATTTTTCCCCACGACATTGACAGCCTTCACAGCTAGCGAACCGCCTTCAACTGGGTTTTGTAGAAGTGCATCCACCGTCTCTTGGGTTGATGTATCAACCGCAACCGCACCAACATAGTTGTTCACCATGCACACCTCTGCCATTGAAGTAGAACTATACGAGCTCTTGTACCCATCAGACTTGGAGTCCAATGCAGGTAGGAAGGAGAGGGAACCAACCATACCGATAAGGATGGCAATGGGTCGGGTTTGGATCGGGTTGAACATTATCAAATCCATACCCATATCCATGAAGACAGTCTTTGCCCGCCCATGAAAAAATCCATGGGTGAAAAATTGTGTCCATGTCCAAACCCGACGGATATCCATATCCATTGGATATCCATTGGGTCCTCTCGAGACATATAAATAAGACATAACACATTATTAACATAAGCTCTTCCATTCTTCACCTCGTGGCAGGCTAGGCCTCACTTATGATAAACATCAACTTATGGTAAATCAACGTTCACTAACAACCTAAGATCATTTAGTATTTTTGTAATAGATGAGAATGATGAGTTATTTAACAAGGAGATAAAAAATAAGGAGTGTTGTAGTATGTTACGGAGGGGATTAAATGTCAACTAATAAAATTTATGATGGGGATTGTGCAATTTCTTTTGCATGTTTTAGATTAAAAAAAGTATCAAATTATAGAGGGACATGTGACTATGAGGTAGGGATAGCAGATTTTTGCCCATTAAGTCATACCATCCTGACGGGTTTGGGTATACCCACGGGTACGAGATTATATCCATGCCCTACCCACGAGTAATCTGGTCGGGTTTGGGCGCCGCCCATGGACACAAAAGCATATCCAAACCCTATCCATTCGGGTCGGATATCCATGGGTATCCATGTCCATGGATAAAATTGCCATCCTTACATACCGACAAGCTCATGAGCAACATTGTCGACGTGCATTGCTTCTAGGGATTGCCTTAGGTTAGGCCCCATCAGTTGGAGCAGAGCCGAGAGCAGGAGGGACATGGTGCCAAAGCGGCTAGCAACGAGGTACATGCTCTTGGCGACGATCGCCATGCCCCCGCGACACTCACCATGCAATGCCAAGTCACCGATGAAGTGCAGCATGCCAAAACGCATGAGCTGCTTGACCTGAGCCCGTCGTTCATTCTCGAAGATGTTCCTGCTTGGATCGCTACTCCAGCGCGCACTCGCCTAATGGTGGGCGCCAATTGTCGCTGGGATTTTATAGTGATACTAATGATTTGGGGATTTTGGGAAGGCAAGGAGCATGTGGATGATCTAGGGCGAGATTTCACATAGTGTAACACCCGGATTCGGGCCTCATGTGCTAGGGGTAATATCCTATTCATGTTGGTGTTTTTCTCTTGTGGGAACATGATGGTTACAACGTGGATATCTAGGGATCTCATTAATCTTCTATCTATCTTGTGTATCTTGTGCGCTTGTCTTGACTTGTTTAGAATCTACAATTATCTCACCTTATATATGGGTGACGATACATGGACTACAACGTCCGCTTGACAATGTAATAATAACGATGCAGTAACTGTGATTGTTACCATTTGTCTTGATCATGTCATGATATAACTAATTCACTTGGATGAACGTTCTGGCGCACGTCAGCCGAGTGGTCTTCGTGCTATCGGCCTGAGTGATTCTCTTGACGAAGACTCGAGTTGTTTGATCCTCCTGGGCCAAATCCTCTTCATGGGTCTACCCCATAGATCTCATCATCATAACGTGCGAGATATTTGATGGCAAACCTCAAATATTTGGGGGCAAAACCTATTTTGAGGCATATTGCGTCAAATTGTCGGTGCATCGCACAGACGAACGACCGAGCGGCGAGAGATAGGCCGACCAACTTTTACCGTATTCTAGGTGCAAACAGCCCGGTTTTGTGAACCATCTGGAAATTATAGCTTCGCCTTTTTGTGTTACTTTTTATTCTATACCATTTTTTCTTTTTCTTTTAAAATTCTTTTTTATAATTTTAAAAATATTTCAAATGTGTTCAGTTTTTTCCCTTTTTCTCATTTTCTGAATATTTTAAAAATGTTTCAGAAAATAATTTTACAAGTTCATTTTTTGCTAAAATAATCGTGTTTTCAAAAAATGTTTGCACTTTTGAAATAATGTTAGTCATTCAAAAAATAACTGCATCTTTTGCAAGAAAAAATGATCGTGTTTTCCAAGAAAACATTAGGAATTTCAAAAGCTGTTGATAGTTACACAAAATGCCCATGCTTTTCAAAAAAATACTAACAAAATGTCCACTATAAATAAATTCCAAAATTCTCTATGTTTACAATAAAATATTCGCAATGTGGAAAGGAGTTTGCGTTCACAAAATATATTAGGCTTTCCAAGAAATACTCGCAAATGTTCAAAATAAATTTACACTCTTCTAAAATATATTTCTCCATGTTCTTCTGAAAAACTGAATGAAAACAGAAAAAAAATACATTATGGGACTGGGTTCCCTGTTTTTGTCCTTTCATTTTTTTTGCTTCATAAAAAATCTTTGGTACTTCGAAAGCAAATTGAATTTCAAAAAACGTTCCCAAATTCCAAATTTAAAAAATGTTCATGACTTCAAATTTTCTTCAGGAATTAAAAAATGTTTGCCAATACATAAATGTCCGAGAAGTCAAAAGATTTCCATGGTTTCAATTTTTTCATGATTTCAACAAATGTTTGCGAACAAAAATAATGTTCATGACTTCGAGAAATGTTAGAGAATTAAAAGAGTATTCATGATTTAAAAGGTTTTTTGATAACTTCAAAAAATAAGATCATGATTTGAAATAATATTGTGAATTTTTCATATTTTACGATTTGCAAATTAAAATTGTTCATAATTTTGAAAATTATTCGTGATTTCTCAAAAATTGTTCGTGAGTTTAAAAAGCTTTTGTGAATATAAAAACTGTTCATGAATTCAAAACAAATCATGGATTCAATACTTGTTCTTGGAATCAAAAGATGTTCGTGAATTCAAATTTTTTTGCATGTTTCAAAAAATATTAAAGAAATCAATCAATGTTTGCAAATTAAAAAAATTGTGAAGATGAAAAAATATTCTTGAGTTTTAAATAAAATGTAAACAAGAAAAGAGAAAACAAAAATGATGAAGAAAAATAAAATGAAAAAAAGGAGAAAACAAAAAAAACGGAATAAAAAGAAAACTGGTCTGGGTAGGGAAGACGAGCCTTACTAAATATTGAATAAATACATTATGAAAATATATCTAATGATGGATATATTAATATTGATTTGATATTGCTCATCTTCAAGCTTTTCTATATATTCATGGTCAAACTTAGATAACATTGACTTTTTGACCCAATTTATATGACAACAATTGGGGAATGAAGGGAATATATAACAAGATGCCCACACGCTAACACACGAGTTCATGCAAAAGATAAAGCTTACATAATTTGACACAAAGTACATAGCCTAAGGTAATAAGAGTCCTATGTGTATTTGGTAGTGTGCATGAGGGCAAAAGTTCCCTAGTAAACTACTTTTGGATGCTTGATAGTCTGCCAGGGGCCTCTTTAGTATGCACGAGCTCAACCCAAATACGCTCATAGCATGCATGAAGAGAGAACACCCCATCAACCGTTCGCTGGTCAGCATGCACGAGCGAAGCGAGCGACATCATGTTTCAGAAAATCGTTCAGAAATTCAAATTTGCTGGTTTTCAAATTTTTTAATTTTAAAAATTGTTTAGGAATTTTAAAACATGTTTTTAATTAGATTTAAGAAAATTAGAGTTTAAAAAACTATATTTTCAAATTTCCTAAGTATGTTTCAATTTTTGAAAAAAGCTCAGAAAAATAAAAAAATCTTCAGATTCTCAAATGTTGTTTAAATATTCATAAAAGTGTTCAGATTTTAAAAAATATATAAAATGTTCGAAATTCCAAAATCTATTTGAATTTTCAGGAAATGTTCAAAAAAAATATTCACATATTCAAAAAATGTTCACGGTTTTCAAATTTTGTTCTCAGACAAAAAATTATTCACAATTCAAAATTGTTCAGCATGTCTAAACAAATGAAGGCTACAAAACAATGTCTCAGATCAACAAGTCTCAACACATACATCGCTACCAAACAATAGTAGATGCATGTATTCAGCATGTATCAAAGGAAAACAATCATGCTAGGTTGAGATGAGAATGGTATCAAACACACTCGTACATGCTGCCATAAAAAGCTCCATGTGCTTCGACGCTGAGGCAAAGACCAGAGCCAATGTGAACATGACTGCATAAGTGGAAAAGAAACATATATCATGAAAACCAAATCATTTTGGCATAACCAAAGAGCCCAACACAGGCTCGCCGTCTCCATTAGGACATTGGATCAAAACCTCTTTTGTATGCCTCACAATCGATAACCAAACCGTTTACAGTTGGATAATTAGAAGCCACCTCCACCAACAAGCATGCATCATGCGCAAACTTACACCAAGGCCTCTTCGATTGAAATAATTTTCATACAAGTTTTGGAGAATTAGAATCCTTCCGATTTTTCATACATAGTCGTTTGGTTTATATGATCAAATCATACATGCAATTTTTTTTTCTTACAGATTTGTTTTCACTACATTTCGTAGGGAATTTAGACCCACTCAAACTCTCTTTAAAATAGTACTTTGCTTTCCCATGGTGTATGTAATATTCAAATTAGCTTGATATTTCAATCCTCGGTTTGCCCTGCAAAATAGTTGTTTGATCGATTTTCACAATGCAAAACACACAACGTCTGCTTTTTTAGGGCATCTTCAACGCTTCCCCGCAAACCCGACACCGCATCCGCCGGCGGACCGGGGAGGACCAGACCACGAACACTAATGGGTGAGCCTTCCAGTCAAAGCTATCCACATACATTTTAAATCATGTTTTCGACTAACTGGACGAATTACATGCAAACCGAATGGTTTTCATACAAATCAGATGAAAATATTTACATTTTGAACATATTTTAACTAAAATATGTTAGAGTAGGCTAAAACTAGTCTAAGGCCGGTCGCAGCGAATCTCCATTCCCACAACATGTCTTTCCTATGTCCAGCAGCCCGCTCATCGGACTGTCGTGGGCCACTGAGGGATATGCTTCAGCGGGAGGGGAAGAGTGGCCTCCCTTTGTCTGTTGGGTGCGTAGTCGCGATCACTCGCGGCGGATTTGTTGGGAGACGGCGTTGGCCAATGTGGTCGGGCGAGGACAACATGGCGATGGTGGTGGCGCCTGCTCCGGCTCATCGGGCAACCCAGCCGGCTGCAATGGCGGCGATCTCCTACTTTTACTCGGACAAGAGGCTTTCCCAGAGGATTGTGGAGCCTGAGAAGGCGATGGTGGGTGTGGTGTAAGGAGGAGCTGGAGGGCGGAGGTGTGATGTGGTTCTTGCCCGACGCCTGGCCATACTTAACTAGTAGGCGGATGCGAGGCGTCAATCAGAGAGGAGTTTAAAGTCGGCTCGCAGAGGGACAAATGTGTAGTGCTCGAGGGGCCGGAGTAGGTTCCTCAGCACTCGACCTGGTTTAATGGAGGTAAGCCGACAGATGGATGCACTTTCAATGAGGAGAGAAGGCGTATGCAGCGGGCGGCACTCTCGGTGGGTGAGCCGCTTCAATGTCAGCGCCAGTGAGAGGTCATGTCTGCTCTAGGCCGACATCAATGCGGAGCGGCCGCTTTGGCGGGAAAGAGCGCGGGCAAGGGAGATGGCTTTGGTTGGGCCAGGTTTGTCGGAAGCGGGCGTCACAGCGGTCCATACTCCCGTAAAGTCCCCTCCCCCCGGTGCAAATTTCCTCCTGCGTCTGCCCGCGGACAGGGGGGACCAGTCCATGGACATGAATGCGGGAGGATGCCATCCAACCGTAGCCGCATACATTTTAGACTCTTTTTCAACAAACCAGATGAAATTCATGCAAACAAGGTGGATTTCATATAAACATGACAGATTTCATACAAACCGGACGAAAATGGTTACATTTTGGACATGTTTTCAACTAAAAAGCTAAAGCTATGTGCGCATACGGTCGTGCAGAGCTCTACTCGCATGGCACGGATACACTACACTAGTCTACGACCGGCCGCGGCGGATCCCTTTGTCTTTCCCATGTCCGGCAGCCCGCTAACCGGACTGCCAGGAGATCCAGAGGCATATTCTTCCCCCGTATATTTCCTATGTCTGGCTGCGCCGCTTATCGGAGCGGCAAAGAGTGTGATTCAACCGGAGGGGAAGGGTGCTTCCGTTGAGCTCAGGCGGGTACCCAGGATGGTCTGAGATAAAGGAGAACCGACCAGGTCACCAGCGGTGGCCTTCATGGGATACAAGCGGCGGCCTCCCGTGTGCTACTTCTCCTCGATGATGGTGGCTGGCGTGGACGTGTTGGCCGGCACCTCGTCGACATCCGTGCAGCTGACTTCTTTCTCTGTGTGCATGGTGCAGCTACGCGCGCGTCGATGACGGATGGTTGATACGTCTCCAACGTATCTATAATTTTTTATTGTTCCATGATGTTATATTATCAATCTTAGATGTTTTTATAATCATTTTATAGTCATTTTATATCATTTTTTGGTACTAACCTATTGACATAGTGTCAGGTGCCAGTTGCTATTTTTTTCATGTTTTCTACATCGCAGAAAATCAATACCAAACGGAGTCCAAATGCCACGAAACTTTATGGAGATTTTTTATAGACCAGAGGACACGTAATGGGCCATGGCTGCGCCTCGGGGGTGCTCCGAGGAGAGCACAACCCACCAGGGCGCGCGAGGAGCCCAGGCGCGCCCTAGTGGGTTGTGTCCACCTCGGTGCCCCCCCCCCCCCCGACCGCCTCTTTGCTCTATAAATACCCCAATATTCCCAAAACCCTGGGGGAGTCAACGAAATATTCATCCAGCCGCCGCAGAGTCCAGAACCACCAGATCCAATCTAGACACCATCTCGGATGGGGTTCACCACCTCCATTGGTGCCTCTCCGATGATGCGTGAGTAGTTCTTTGTAGACCTTCGGGTCCGTAGTTAGTAGTTAGATGACTTCCTCTCTCTCTCTGAATTATCAATACAATGGTCTCTTGAAGATCCATATTATGTAACTCTTTTGCGGTGTGTTTATTGAGATCGATAAACTTTAAGTTTATGATCAGATCTATCTTTTTATATCCATGAAAGTATTTGAGTTTCTTTGAACTCTTTTTATGCATGATCTCTTATAGCCTCGTATTTCTTCTTCGATATTTGGGTTTTGTTTGGCCAACTTGATCTATTTATCTTGCAATAGGAAGAGGTGCTTTGTAGTGTGTCCGATCTTACGGTGCTTGATCCCAGTGACAGAAAGGGAACCGACACGTATGTATCATTGCTACTAAGGAAAAAACAATGGGGTCTATCTCTACATAGATAGATATTGTCTACACCATGTCATCGTTCTTATTGCATTACTCTGTTTCTTCATGAACTTAATACACTAGATGCATGTTGGATAGCGGGCAATGTGTGGAGTAATAGTAGTAGATGCAGGCAAGAGTCGGTCTACTAATCTTGAACGTGATGCCTATGTAATGATCATTGCCTGGATATTTTCATGATTATTTGAAGTTCTATCAATTTCCCAACAGTAAATTATTCACCCACCATTTGCTATATTTCTCGAGAGAAGTCACTAGTAAAACCTACGGCCCCCGGGCCTCTTTCACATATATTTGCCTTTGCGATCTATTTTATTTGCCTTTTATTTTTAGATCTATTAAACTAAAAATACAAAAATACTTTGCTGCAATTTATTCTTATTTATTTTATTTGGCGTTCGATCTATCAATATTTATAACTTTCTCCCGTCAATGCACCAATTTCTGGCACCGTTACCCGAAAGGGATTGACAACCCCTTTAACACATCGGGTTGCGAGTATTTGTTATTTGTGTGCAGGGGCTGTTTATGTTGTGTTGCTTGGTTCTCCTACTGGTTCAATAACTTTGATTTCATATCTGAGGGAAATACTTACCGTCGTTGTGATGCATCAACCCTTCCCCTTTGGAGAAATACCGACGTAGCTTCAAGCGACAACAATGGTGCAGTCGCAGGCACTGGATGCGGCGATGCCCGAGCCGTCGTGCTCCCCGCCGTGCTAGGATGGAGCAACTCACCACTCCTCCGCGAGTTGGCTTCGATCGGCGAGTTGCTGAACCACGCGTCGGCTTGGGGCGACAACTGGCTCCGTCGGGCTAGGTAAGGGAAGGTCGAGCAGCGAGCTGCCTCGCCGGATACGGCGGGCTCGATGGGCCACCCAACCGACTTTTATGCTGGAGAACTGCTCTTCCGGCACGTCGGGTGCCATCGGAAGAGTGGAGAAAATGGACAAATGGTGAAGGAGGAGATGGGGGAGCGACGAGGGGGGGGGGGGGGATTCTTGCACGACGTATAGCCTCGTTTAAATAGAGGGCGAACGGGCGGAGCTCGGTCGGCGTTGTGTTTAATGTCGGCCCGCTCATAAAACGAACGTGTGGCATGAGTATATTTCTCGGCTTCCATGCGGGTTTAACAGAGACGTTTGAATGCGGCGAGGAGGCGTGCAGCGAGCGACGTCCTCGGCCGGCACACCGCTTCAATGGCGGGGGCAGTGGAATGTGGCGTCCGCTTTGAGCCATTTTCGATGTGAAGCGGTGCGCTCGATAGCAGCATGAATGCGGGTAGCTGGCACCAGGCAGAAAGCACGTGCAGGAGGGAGGAGTGGTTTTTGGTGGGCCAGAGAGATCAGAAGTGGACTTGGGATCGGTCCGGACTCCAGCATACCCTCCCCCCCTCCCTCGCTGTTTGTCTCCGGTTTACGGGAGGAAACGTGTCCGACTACATCGCGGATCCATATAGAACCACCTTAGATGGCTCCCACGGTCCGGACGATTGCGGGATGTGTGAGGGTCGGTGGCGTTGGAGATGCTCTTACCCTCCACGACTTGCGAGGTTGTCCTTGTGTTCGAAACAACCCCTCCAGTAGAAGGTAGAAAATGAGTGAGCATCTTGACTGATTTTTATTTCCCACAATCTCTTATAATCAATATGGGCATCCACAAGATATTGTAATTTTTAATACTGTATTATCAATATACGTCATATAGGGCGTACTCCAGCGAGAAGAAAACGTGGGAGCATCCGCGGGAATCCCACGAATTAAACCTTGAAATCCACGCGATCCAAGCATACCACACCAGACGTGGATATCCAAGCGATCCTTCGCCGGAAAGCTGTTCAATCAAGACGAATCTTGTGGCACTGCACCCATCACCGGCCGGCCGGCTGGAGTGGCGCCGCGGACAGTTGACACGTCGCCTCGTGAGCGGTGAGCGAGTGCGTCAGAGGGCACGTCAGTCAAGTGTGGTACATTTTCAGTCTGACCATCCCACTTCTGGCGCCTCGTGTGTCTTCACACTGAAGCCGTTCACGTGCACGCTCGTCCTTCCGGCGCCGAACTGGAGCGGCACCGGCATAAATACCACCCGGCCGCCCCGCTCCCGTGTCCACCGCAAACACAACCCAACCCAACACACACACGCCTAGCTCTAGCTTGAGAGAGAGGGAGAGGATGGCGGGAGCGGTGAACGGCGTGGAGGCAGCGCAAGCTCAGGGCGGCGGCGCGGCGGCGGGGGAGGCGGCGATCAGGCACCGGACGGTGGAGGCGAACGGCATCGCGATGCACGTGGCGGAGTCCGGGCCGGAGGACGGGCGGGCGGTGCTGTTCCTGCACGGCTTCCCGGAGCTGTGGTACTCGTGGCGGCACCAGATGGCGCACCTCGCCGCGCGGGGCTACCGGTGCGTGGCGCCCGACCTGCGCGGCTACGGCGGCACGGAGGCGCCGGCCGACGTCGCGTCCTACACCGCCTTCCACGTCGTCGGCGACGCCGTCGCGCTGCTCGACGCCCTCGGCATCGGCAAGGTACGCGCCAAGGCCAATCAAAGCCACGTCAAGTAGTAGTAATTAGTTTAGTCATGCATCGCATCCCGCCCAACGCTGCTGCTCCATCAGTGTCGGGGACGCGTCCCGTTCCGTTGGGTGCGGGTGCGGGTGCGGGTCGCGGTCCGTCTCACTCTCACGGATGGAGCAGCGTTCCGTTCCGTTCCATCACGGCTCCAGAATGTGACAGTCACCCCTTCAAAAAAAAAAGAATGTGACAGTCACGGGCGCCAGCGAACGAGAAAAAAATGCCACCATGGACTCCTTTGCTCTGTTTCTTAAAGAACTCTGCTTGCAACAAGGACGCACACCAATAAATTGGCATCTCCCCATGTGAAAGTGTGACACCATACCACCATGCATGTACCGCCTGCACTGTGCTCTGTACGGCCCCTCCCGGCGAAAGATTACTTTATTCGGTCTCGCCGAGACGCTATTAGCGCTTGTTTGGTTCATAAGTCTTTATAAGTCCTCCTTGAAAGTCTTATTTCATAAGTCTCAAATGCTTAATTTAAGTCTCTATAAGTTCCTCCTGTTTGATTTGGTTTAGATTAAATTCCTAAACCAATAAATGTCTGGAAACAAACACTCTCTTAGTAGTCTGATTGTTTGTCAGGACAATTAGTTTGTTGTTCTGTCGTGTCCATCAGCGAACAAACCAACTGAATTGTTTCTCCAAAACAAGTTTGTCAGGTCCCCTTTTTTCTTCTTTCCGCCGCTAGGAATGTGACGTTCACGAGCGCGATCAACTTGAAAGCAAATCTTCTTTCTTCTTTTCACTGGTAGAGTATTTTCCTTCTCACTTTCGTTGACAGTGCAGAGGCGGCGGCCGCTGCATAGGTTGTTTATCTAGTGGCGGATCTGCCACGTGATGGAAAAGGATGTCTTGTTTCTTTTTGTTTGCCCTGTGACAAGTGGCCAGACGATGTTGCGATTTGCGTGAGGATAAGAGTCTTGCTACACACACAATGAAATTAGACTATGCACAGACGATGGATTAAATCTGACCGGACAAACGTTGATTGAGAAGAGCGTCGGCCGCTCGATTTACGTGTCGTGCATAGATCGGCCACTTGTGTCGTGCATGGAGCAATTTCATGATTTTTTGTCCAAAAGAACCATTTGCCGAGTCAAATTAACAAAAAAGTTTTTTTGTCCAAAAGAACAATCTGCCGAGTCAAATTAACAAAAAAGACTATCTCTGAATTTTTTTAACAAAAAAAACCAGCTAGACCATGGCGGCAGGCGACACGTGGCACGTGCCGCACCTGCCGCCACGACATACGGCGAGGCCTGCTGCTGGAACGGAACAGCCTGTGGTTGATGGGCCTCGCCGCTACACACCGTGGCGGCAGGTCTGCAGCAGCAGCAGCCAGCTCTCTCGTTTTATTCTTTGTTCTTCATGTGTTGTTAGCTAGTGTGAAATAGGCACGTTTGACTGAGATTTGAATCAATTTAAAGGTCGATTTTGAAGATGATATAGTTGAAGAAAAGATAGATCAAGATAAGATGTATTCATTTTTGTGTTTTTCGCTCACATGCACCATGGTTTCGTACTGTATGATTAGTCGTAACTTTATATTCTCTGCTTTATTAGGCATGTGATAATAAGTTTGGGGAGTGTTTTGTAGCATTTGGAAAGTACAAGCCACCATGCATGTAAGCGAAAAGCATAAAAATGGATAGATCTCATCTGGATCTATCTTTTCTTCAACTGCAACATCTTCAAAATCGGTCTTCAAATTGATTTAAATTTCAGTCAAACTCGCATATTTTCACACTTGCTAAACCAAGTAAAACAGAGAGCCTTTGTCGAAAAAAAAAGAGTAAAACAGAGAGTAGAATGACACAACAGTGTGTGGCGGCAGGGCCCACCAGCCCATCCAATTCCGTTGCAGTAGCTGGTCTCGCCGGTAATTCAAGGGCTGCCGCCTGCTATAGTGGCGGCAGGTCCCGCCGCCTCACCCACTGGCGGCACATGCCACGTGCCGGCTGACGCGCCTGCCGCCACGGCCTAACTGGTCTCTTTTGTCAAAAAAATTCAAAGGTAGTCTTTTTTGTCAATTTGACTCGGCAGATGGTCCTTTTGAACAAAAAATCCAATTTCGTGAGGATAAGAGTCTTGCTACACACACGAGTTTGAGTAACACGCTAAACTACTAGTGACACCGACATGTCGTGTGGGCCCTGCTGAAAGAGGGAATGAATGCATAACATAACACGACACGAGTTTGAGTAAATGGCGTACGTATATCATACACTAGTAGTTTATAGGTTGGCAGCCCACGTTCGTTCGATCAATTTAGAAAAAATGTATAGACAAGTAGGGCTGTCAGAGAGGCATCTTCCACAGTGGTGCAATGGCATGTGCTGTACACATCGTATAGTACTCACTAGCAGTATAGTAGCACAGTGTAGTGGAGTATTATACACTGTCTGTGTCCCTGCCATGCACGTGGATTTTTTCATGCATTATTATTACTCCGGCCCGGCCGGCAAAAAAGAGTGAACAAAACTGTACTACGTAGGGATCGATCTGCTCTGCCCATCATCACTGGTTCAATGGGTAACACTGGGGGCTTGAGAATAATCCGTTTTCCAAGAGTATTTTGGTACGACGATGGATGATGGGTATGTCTGTCAGCACTGTCCACGGAGCCTGCCCATGGAGCAGATCAAATCGAACGGAGTATATTTACTGACCATGATCTGATTGATTCTGATGAATGAATGGTTTGAAGGTGTTCGTGGTGGGGCACGACTGGGGCGCCATCATCGCCTGGTACCTCTGCCTCTTCCGCCCGGACCGGGTGACGGCGCTCGTCAACACCAGCGTCGCCTTCATGCGCCACGTCTTCATCCGCGCCGGCGCCGCCGCCGTCAAGACCACCGACTACTTCAACCAAGCCTACGGCCCGACCTACTACATCTGCCGCTTCCAGGTCTCCTGTTCATCTCCTCACCTGCTCATACGTGCTCTGTCTACTCTACTCTGCACCATGCATGCAGTAGGTTCCGATCGACTGAGAATTAACCAACGGCGACGTGGTGCAGGAGCCGGGGGTGGCGGAGAAGGAGTTCGCGCCGGCGCACGCGAGGCACCTGATGACGCGGATCCTGAGCGACCGCTTCAGCGAGCGCGCGGCGGGCAAGGAGCCCAAGGACGGCGGCGACGACGACGCCGAGGCGCTCCCGCCGTGGCTCACGGAGGCGGACATCGACTACTTCGCCGCGGCGTTCGAGAAGACGGGCTTCACGGGCGCCATCAACTACTACCGCAACATGGACCGGAACTGGGAGCTGGCGGCGCCGTGGGCGGACGCCAAGGTGGCGGTGCCGACCAAGTTCATCGTGGGGGACGGCGACCTGACGTACCACTACGCCGGGATACAGGACTACCTGCACAAGGGCGGGCTCAAGGCGGACGTGCCGCTGCTGGAGGAGCTGGTCGTCGTCCCCGGCGCCGGCCACTTCATCCAGCAGGAGCGGGCGCAGGAGGTCAGCGACCACATCCACGACTTCATCGCCAAGTTCTGAAGAAATGCTGAAAAAGAAAACACATCCGTGCATCACGTTTCAGTAGACCAGTGGATCGTTGGTCCTGTGTTGTCGGTTTGATCATCGGTCGTTTCGTACTTTCATTGCTTGTTCGTTGGCCTGTCGATTCATCTCATCAGTTACCGTGGATAATAATTGCTCTGCTCGATCGACGGAGCTGTGTCTGTGCATGCCCATGGCCATGCGTATGCATGGTCACGTCAGAATTCCTTTTCTCTTTCTAATAAAAGGGCAAACGCCGTATATTAAGCTCGGCAGTGCAAATAAAAACACCTTACAGAAGTTGAAAGAAGTAAACATTTTTTAGGGTGCCGGAGTCTCCTTCCTCATGTTTCTAAGCCTCTGTCTTGGCGAAGTGAACTTGTTGAAACTAAGAAACTTGTAGAAGCAGCGACCAAAAAGTCGTTGATGCACACCATCTGCATTAGCGGATCGCTGTCCTAGAGAAAACCTGTATAGTACCCCATATTCGGCCAGGAAAAAAAAAACCTACACGACCCGGGTCGTATCGTTTCAGTCGGGAGACCCACTCACTTGCACGACATGTGGCATTGTGAATCTCAAAGCAACAGGCTGCCTTCTTCCCCAATGCCTTGCGACGAAACCGAACGTCCTGGCCACTCCCAAACCATCCCAACCCGCCGCTGGTGCTAGCTCCGCCCGCCGCCGACGAAGCCAAACTTCTCGCCGCCGACGTGGTTTTCCTCTGCTCACATCGTGCGTCCAGGCTGCTTGTCCGATTGGCCGTGTCCAAACTATTCGACGCCGGCACAATCATACTGCTCAGCCCCGTCGGCCGAGGGCAGGCTCCTGACGCCGAGCAAGTCTGTTGCTCGCCATCGGCGTGACTCCACTGCTCGCCGCCGTCATGAGCCCTCTCACTTGTCTGGGCACCGGTGCAGTCCAAGAAAATCAATCTAGTCAAGGAAGATGTACGCCAATGGAGATTGCTGGTTGGTTGTTGCCCTCTTGCTGTGTTATCACCGTCTTGCCGCAATGACTTTGCCGTCGGGAACGAGCGAAGCAAGGTGATAATCGAGATTTGGCAAAGGGAATCAGGGAAGAAGTTACGTTGTTGCGTCAAGATTCGCGCAACCATGTGGCGCTCGATTGAGTGGGTCTCCCGACTGAAACGATACGACCCGGTCGTATAGGATTTTCTTCCTCGGCCAGACGGATTCGAGGAATACAACTCTCACATGCACCCCGATGAAGCTGAATGTGGCCAGCCATCGTTGGTCGAAACCGGAGCCGGTAAACCAAGACGCAAAAATGCTTAAACTACAGGCCCTTCCTGTAATTCTCTCTACCACCCCCTTCTGATTTTAACCCCCCATAATCCAATGACAACTTGCCAAGTCAAAATTGCTCCCAAAATCCCAGTAAGCTTTGGTGGGTGTAGCGTTACTCACCAAGATGCATAGCCACGCCATCCACTCTGTAGGACAACGCTAACGAACCAAACTTGTAGAAGAAAACCGCTGACTCAGAGAACCATATCTGAGGACGCACCATCCTCCACACGCCTCTCAAGCAAGTCGTTAGTCGGATGTGCAGGAGTGAAATCCTAGCCGCTGCAATAGCTTCCCTACACACTGCCACCTCGGCCCCCACCCTCTTCCTTGTTTGGCGGCCTTGTCAACGATAAGAGGAGTAGGGATTTGTCCATCTTTTTTAGGTTTTTGTTTCCCTGACGACACCGACGAGGTGCCGGCGGCAATTACGTGTTGGAATAAGATTTCTTTGGTCTCTCTCTACCTTGTCGAAGTCCTCACCGGCACCCACAAATAAATTGCGAGAGTTTGTGTCCCCCAATCTGTTAATTTGCTTTCAGATATTGGCAGTTTTATGTGTCTTTTAATGAGAGCTATTGACTGACTATTGGTTTTGACATCTTCTCCTGTGTTGTTCTATGGGGTCCAATGTCTCGAAGCCTCTAAAATTGGTGATGATGGATTACAAGCCTGCACTGCATGGGGTGATGTTGTCCATTATTTTAACTTTATTAGTTTTCTTTGTAAAACTATAAATTATTGGCCACCGATTTCGAGTGTTTTACTTCGTCACTGACAGGTGCTCAGGTTGTTTGTTTCTACAAAACTATGAACCCCAACAGCCAACGAACGTTTCCTGGGGGAGGATGCCATTTGTGAACTGTTTTGATGATAGTTTGTGTTGGCCGAGCATGACAATTTTAGTTAGCGAGTACGGCAACTCCACTGCAATCCTGTATTTCACCATCAGATTGCTCGTGCTTACAGAAAATTGTCATATTTGCCACCCTTGCAACAACTAAAATTGTCAAACTGAATGTTGACGGGGCTGTAGCAAAATCATCAAATACAGGTGCGGTTGGAGTTGTATGCCAGAGTGAGACTGGTCTTTTCATCGGAGCATCGGTGGAAGTTTTTCATGGAATAATGGAACCAACAACATTGGAGGCATACATGCAGGGAGGCCCTCGCACTAGCTGAGGACTTGGTCGTTCATACAATGCGAATTGCATCAGACTGTCTAAGAGTCATAAACGACCTTAAGAACCCGGGCTATCTGGGTGAGTATTGCATGATCTTAGGAGGAGATCAATGAGAAAAAGCAGAAGTTTCAGAGTTATGAGCTCGTCCACGAACAACGCGCAAGCAATGATGAGGCACATAGATTAGCTAGAATGGCCACTATCCTAGATATTGGCCGACATGTATGGCTCATCGATCCTCCGGATCATCTTTGTATCCCCTAAACTTGAGCACATGAAATAAAGCGCGTTGTTCTTCTAAAAATACTAAAATTGCTATTAAAACATTTGTCATTGCCATTATTATTATTTTCTTAAAGCTATATACCGTGAAGACCCGTCGACACGTCTGAGTCAAAAGGCAGCAACGCCCAAGTCCCATTTCCCCACCCGGCACAGTCTCACCCGAGCTCAGCTCAGCATCCCAAAGCGGCACTGCACGACACAACCGTCGATTCGAAGCGACAGAGTCCAGCCGGTTCGTCCGACCATGGCGGCGGCGGCGGCGGCGCCGGAGATCAGGCACCGGCAGGTGGAGGCGAACGGCATCACGATGCACGTCGCGGAGGCCGGCCCGGCCTCCGCCGCGGCGCCCGCGGTGCTCTTCGTGCACGGCTTCCCGGAGCTCTGGTACTCGTGGCGCCACCAGATGGGGCACCTGGCGGCCCGGGGCTACCGCTGCGTCGCCCCCGACCTCCGCGGCTACGGGGGAACCTCCGCGCCGCCCGACCCCGCCTCCTACACCGCCTTCCACGTCGTCGGGGACCTCGTCGCGCTCCTCGACGCCCTCCGTCTCCGCCAGGTAACCGACCCCCCCGCCAGACCCCCGAGCCGCTAGATCGGCCTGCGGCGGCTGATTGACTGACTGACTGGCGTGCCGGCGGTGAAGGTGTTCGTGGTGGGGCACGACTGGGGCGCCATCGTGTCGTGGAACCTCTGCCTGCTGCGGCCGGACCGGGTGCGCGCGCTCGTCAATCTCAGCGTCGCCTTCATGCCCCGCCACCCCTCCGCAAAGCCCCTCGACTACTTCCGCCGCGCCTACGGGGACGACTACTACGTCTGCAAATTCCAGGTGCGGGATTGCTTCCTGTCCAATGTTCGGCCGCTGTCTTATGAGCAATCCGGGGACAAGAGCTAGGAAACCTGCTGCAAATGCCTAAATCGGGGCATGGTGATTTGAGATTTCTATAGTTGCTATGTAGTATGGTTCTTTTTGTTAGGATGATCTCCACCGTGTGGGCCCAACGGCCCACCGGGCCCTTAGATCCGCGCCCTGATCGGAGGCGCTCAACCCACTATGGGTGACGGGCCCCTGTCACCTGCACTATAAAAAGAGGTGGGGGCCGGCGGCTCGCATCACGAGGTTCGTCGCAGCGCTGTACACCCCACCTAATCCCCTACCGATCTAGGGTTAGTGCAGTGCTGATGGGAAGCACCGCCACCACCACTCTCTGCCATCACGCCGGCACCGGCGCCATAGCCGGCAACCGGAGCTCCTCGAGCCACAAGGAAAGGTAATACCTATCACTGTTGCCGGAATCCTAGCCGAACCGATCCACAAAGTCTATCACTTTTGTTATCCATTTCGGGTGTGGGAGGGCATTGGCTCACCGTAATTTCACAAATTCAGATAAGAAATGGCTGATTGGGCATATGGTTGCTTGTTCAAAGAGGAGAAAACAGACGATATTGAAGTCTAGCTTAGTACTGGCCGTTGTGTTAATTTTTCATGTCAATTGATCTTCCAGGGGTCTAGTTTAGTTTGTGCCTACAAAATTGTCCTTCCTTACCTGCTATATATAGCAGTTTCCTGCCTTGAGATGGCTTCTCTGTTTTTGCGCAAATTGCAGTTTATCACTTGCAATTAAGGAGTTACTAACATAAATGTATTGGCATGGAGCACCCAACATATTGTATATACAATGACAACAGGTGAGGAATTTATTGATAATTCGAACCTCAATGTAGACTAGTTGCATTTCTGCGCCGTCATTTTAACTTGCCTCTTTTCAAGTCCACACTTTACAATCCAAGTTTCAGGCAACAGATTTCTAGGACCTGCCTTTATATAAGTTATTGCATTGGTTGACAGGAACCTGGATATGAGGCACAATTCGCTAGTCTTGACTTGAAGAGGTTCTTCAAAATGGCGATAACTGTTCAAACCACAGGTTCTTCTGCTATGTCCCTCCAAAAAATGCAGTCAAGCAACAAGCAAATAACACTGCCTTCTTGGCTCTCCGAGGAGGATGTCAGTTACCTAGCAAGTGTATATGCAAAAACTGGCTTTGCTGGTGGCCTTAATTACTACCGCTGTCTAGACCTGTAAGTCTTCTCGTTTTAGCAAGAAATCAGATGATCACCTGCACAATTCATACACATTACATTATCCTACACAGTACTGTGCATAGTGAACTTCTAAACCATCTATTTCTAGATGGATTGTGTTTCCGCAAGTCAATGATAGTCTACTAGATAGATGCAGCATATAACATCAGATTGTAATGTACTGATAAAATGAAACTAATGGCAAAAACTTTTTGTGTGTTCCAAGATCTGGAATAGGATTACATGACTAAGAGCATATACCAATTCGTTTATGTTTGCCTTTTAAGTAGATACCATGTTCGAGTGCCAGTATATCTTTATGATTATTATCATTCTCCTCATCATTTACTCCTGTACCAAGCATAAGCACTCAAAACCTCCATGGAATGCAATTGGCGATATACCATAATAATGATCTCACTTTTAGTCAAGGCCAGGAACAATCTGCCATGATTCATAAACCCTCCCCAGAATGATGTGCTGTGTAGACTATGTATACTACTAGTAGATTACAAATTCTAGATATATCGGTGGCACTGGCCATGCTCACAAGTCACGGTCATACATTCGCAGTACATAGAGGATTGCATCATCTATCCACAATGCACCTTACATGCATCAGGAAATTGTGACCTCTGAAGATGCATATGCACAGGAACTGGGAGCTGATGGCGCCATGGACCGGAGCGAAAGTGCAAGTGCCGACCAAGTTCATCGTCGGGGACGGTGACCTGGCATACCATCACCCAGGAGTCAAAGGCTACATACACAAGGGTGGGCTCAAGAGAGACGTGCCCATGCTCGACGAGGTGGTGGTGATCAAAGATGCCGGACACTTCATCCAGCAGGAGAGAGCACAGGAGATCAGCGAACACATCTATGAATACATCAAGAAGTTCAGCACAGACCCCACACATAAATTATCAAAATTGTGAGGTCACTCGTTGATGTACAAAATTAATAAAAATACCTGTATTTGAGTATGCGGCCGTGAGATAGTTGTACAACTTCAAAGCCTGTTGGTTCATGCACTGAAATGAGGTACTTGTATGCACTGGCGGAGCTTAGTGCAAGCAAAACTGGGCTGTGGCCTGCCCAGTTTTGCTGCAAACCAATGGGCCTTTAAGCAGAAATGGGCCGTGGAGGTAAAAAACGTTGGGCTTTCTTCAAGCTGGCCCGCCCAGTCATTTTGATGTAGCTCTGCTACTACTTGTATGCAAGTTGTACAACTTCAAAGCCTGTTCGTTCAAGCACTGAAAATCTCACGTGGATAACATGAGCCGTGGTTGTACGCCTGTAGATATGTTCTTTGATTAAGAGTAAAGAATTCACAACTTTCTTCACCAGTGGTACAGTTTCATCGTAGCTGGGGGAAAACGACGATTTATTCAACATAAACTGATGTGTTTTTCAGCCACATGTTGCAGAAAAGAGGGATATTACAGCTTTATCTGACAGAAACACAAGATACATGTACCAACAAATTTGTGGAAGTAATAGTGTGCTAGGGCATCAGACCATAAATATTTCCAGCTTACAAGAATAGTACACATAATAGGAGACTCCACAATTGTGCGCGGAACTGCACTTGCGGACAATCGTGAGGACTGGGCTCTTGTTTCACTTGCGGACAACACAAGTCGACAGGCAGATCAAATCCAACGATACATTCTGCGGAAAGTGCAGATTGTTCATTGTTATTCTCTGATGAACAGATTATAGCAAT